>NC_041381.1:689856143-689918227 GCF_002162155.2 Triticum dicoccoides | reverse complement strand
GTTTTGGAGGATTAATTTAGGGGTTTCATATTGTGTTAGCTAGCTAATAGAGAAAAGTGACCTCTTTTTCTCCGTGCTTGGTCGACGCTAGCTACTATACATATAGAGAGAACTTGACACGCTAGCTCGTAAGCAAATGAAGGAACCATTAATTACACAAGATTGTCATGAACATATACGGAGAGAATTGACCTCTCTTTCTCCGAGAGATTGATCGAACAACAAGTTTCCGTATATCGATCCGACGCTACTACGTATATACAATATAACATCTCTTAAAATGCCTAACATATTAAATCCATTTCAATTTCCAGATGGTATTCTCCCTTCTCATTTATGATGTGGTCAAGAAAGAATCCCGCCAATTCCTCTTGAATTGCTCGTATGTGATCATGTGGTAGGAGTTCATCCTGCATCTGCCACATTTAATTTAAAGAATGGGGTCAACACATATAAATGAATGAAATTCAACACAAATGATGGTAATAAAATAAAATTGTGAATATTATTGTTTACGTACTTCATATTGTTTTTTAGAGTAGCCCCGCTGAGAGGTCGCATTGTAGATGAACTTGCAAACGTAGTATCCACATAAATTATTCTCGCATTCCTGCCACAAGCACTTTACGAGAAATAGAGTTCAATCAAACTGATAATCAAGCATGATTAATGGTATTGATGAAATTAGAATCAATGGGAGATGCGCGGAACTAGCTATTGCTACTTACTTTCAGGTGTGTAAATCGCAGCTCCCTCGGCAGTCCCGGAGCTATTCCGGTGAACTCTTTCCAAACCCTGCCAGACAAAGAAAATAATTACTTGATATCAGGAAATGAACAAAGTTGCCGATATGGTGTGATAATGATCGATTGAACTTACTTCTGGAGCATTGCAGCCATGTCTGCATAGTCCTGTGGATCTTTTTGTCTCGAGTCTAAGACAGTTACTACCCCTCCCCCCCCCCACACACACACATTCAAGCTTAATCTCTAGCAGGATAAAGTGGAAGTTGCGCACACATGCATAACTCATCAATTACATTACTATAATTAACCTCGAGTAAGCGAAACCGAATATGCACAAGACAATAACACTCACTTGAAGTTGTAAGGAAAGAGTATTTTCCCTTTGCTTTGATTTCAAAGTAACGATTGTAGCAAGTTGTCCTCAATATCTTTGATTCTGTTTTTAACCGACCATTCATTTATGGTATTTGGGTTAATGAACCCAATGTCATAGATTTATGCTTTTTTGCATTTGACGATCTTCAATCTGCATAATATACTGAGGATAATTATATATACATGCAATGAAAGAGCTGAGCTATAGAGACTTAATTACAGAAGTAATACTTACAGACAGTAGCAAGTCATGAGTTGTTTGTCGAGGGCATCTTGATTGTATAACTGGAATAACTCTACAAATTGAACAGGCATCACCTCAGTTCCAACGAGGTCGTGCTCCTCTTTAATTCCCAGTATCAAACTATCCTTCTCAGACTTGCAGGTATCCATGTACCATTCATGCAGTCTTTGCACAATCATTGTTAGAGGAGGATGATCAGGTTTGACGAGAGGCTTCCCACTCTCGTATCTAAAGATATCTACCTCTAACATTTCAAATTGTACATCATCCCTCAGGTATCAGCAGAATTGGTACCGGGCACTAGCCCCGGATGATTAGCGGCGGTATCGCTAGACACCCTTAGCGGGGAGGGGGGCACGATTGCTTTGCCTGTTTGCCGAGTTGGGGAATTGTTTTCCCACTTCTTCGTTGTGCTAATCTTGCATCACTGGAAGTACTTCACGACCGCCGCGCATTTTTATATGTATGTTTAATACAACAGACATAGTTGGAATCCGGCGGAGGCAGTGGTTGTCGCTTCAGGGCATCCAGAGTGCGCTTCACTTTCACTGGATCTACCTTTTCCTTCAGAGTTGGAGGTTTCCGTGAAAAATGGGCCTGCACTTCAGCTTCCACGATGTCATCGGTTTACTTGTCAGTCCTCTCATACAGTAACTTTTCTGGAGCCTTGAGACATGGACCGTATTTGAATTGCTTCCTGCCTCTGCTTGTACTGCTAGCCGCCGGAGCGGCGGCGTCTCTCTTGCGCTGACGCCGCGGAGAGTTGGAGGTTGCTGACGCCGTGGAGTCCGCCGACACGCCGGAGGAGGCGGAGTCGGGCCCATGCGTCTCGAGCAGACAGGGGATGGGGCTTGGCCTGAAAACCACGCGGACCCCTCGGTATTCGTTGGATCATTAAATTTATCACGGGACCGCGAGCGGTAAAACATGAAGCCCGGGCCCCATGCCCCGTCCGATCCCCTTTAATTTATTTGACCCATCTTTCTTTACTGCTGCTGTAGGTGAAACGACGGCTCCTCAGCCCCGAGGCGTCTCTCTCTCTCTCGATGGGCACAGGTATGCATGCACCCACCCAGCCCCCAGCCATTATTGTTGCTCACTGCCTCACTCCCCTCCTCTTCCTTCTTCCTCACACAGCAGCTCAAGCCTTCCACACACCAGCCCAAGCCAAGCCTTGGCCAAGACCAACAATGAACCAACCGCGCCGGTCGACCAAGTCGGCTCAACCGATGCACTAGGAAAAGAAGGATACGAGCAAACGCGGCGCCCCCAGGCGAAGGAGGGGGAGGCCCCACATCGTTCGAACCCTCGCTCAATGGCGTGTGGGCCCGACTCCTCCAACGGCAACGGCCCCCGCGCCTCCTCCCGCCGGCCGCAGTAGGAGTCAGGCTGACATGTGGGGCCAGGCACGCTGCCGGTATAAATACAGGTGTGGCCCCTCTGTCTCTCTCCTCCCACCGCCACAGATCACTCGCCAGAAACGCCCACCTCCACCGGCTCGACCTCCTGGTTCGAGTCTCGTTCCTCTGCCCCTCTCTTTCACCTAGGGTTTCCGGCGTCTGCTCGGAAGCTTACCTCATCCCGTATTATAGTCGCGCCCACCTCCACCGGTTCCACCTAGGGTTCGAGTCTCGTCCCTCTTCCCCTCTCTTTCACCTAGGGTTTCCAGCATCTGCTCGGGAAGCTTACGTAGGCAGAGTCGTTACAGATGCATTGATGACACTTCATGAAACATTTTGAAAGGGCACTAAAATTTCCATAAACAGTTGTTGGCATTAACGAAAATCTATCCAAATATTATATAAACCGAGTGAAAGTTGACATTAACCTTTTCACTTATTTATACTAAACATTTTTATTTCACCATAACTAACCTTATTGTTAGTTATAGATGTCATTGTTACCAATACGCAGTTCAATGTATTATTTTAAATATTATTTTTTTGAATTTAGATAGAACATTTAACTTTTTAATAATGTTCATATATATTAAGGTACATATAAGTTATAAAATCCAAAAAGTTATCATTACAAAAATGTATGTTGGTATGATAAAATTATTATGCTTTATCACATAAATTTTGTTTTATTTATTAAATTTAGAAAGCTTAAGATGTTTTTTTGTTGTTTGAGTGAGATTTCACGATACTCTAAGCAAGCATAGGTATTATATTATTCTACATATAAATTTATGCTCTTAGGTTGTGTTTGGTATTATCATGGATTATGGTAATCATATTTTGCACAACTTTATTTTGCCTATTTTTGTATCTTTGTGTTTGTTTAACCTGTATTTGACTACTCTTATGGCTAACTTTGTACCGCAAATAATAAAATACACACAATACAAAAGAGTTGAACAATAAGAGAACTAATCCTTAATGTATTGTAGTGGATTTAATTTATGCTTTAATATATTTTTCGAGCATATATATGTGTCCTCCTACAATATTTGGTGGAGTGGTTACATGTGTATAATCTAGATAGAAATATCTCTGTAGAGGTTTCAAGAACACAAGATTGTCAAGTTTAGGTCTATATCATTTTGTTCACTCTCTCTCGTTAATTTTTTCGAGACTGATGTCGCCCATTAATGGTGCTAGATTATGGGACAGATTTTACCTTTTGTATTAGCCATCATTTCATCAATACATGAGTGATAAATACTTGTGACAGAGATCATATTGGGTTGTAATATGCATGAGTATTTGAATCTATGTATGTTGCAAATTATTTGGAAAGTCGCTTGTATTCCCCCTACAAGAACCCAATCCGACTAGATTTATGCATTGTAGGCTAACTTTCAAGATTATATGCAATGCCCTATTTTATACATATACAACTTTACACCTCATGCATCGGATAAATGTGCAGTTGCATACTGATATTCATACCCTTGACATGTATGAGTTGGCTCTATAGATAAATGTTCATGTGAATGGAAATGCAGAGACCAAGACCAAGGAGCCTATCACGTTACGTTCGTTTACTGCAACATCATTTCCGCAAATATGATGTCATTGAGCAAGGTGTGGGTTTCGATCGTCGGCTATGTGGCATGTTCGATGGTCCTCTCGTGCTTCGACGCTCAATGTGGAATTGGAGCTTCCATGGAGAAGCCCATGGTGGTGACCATGACGCACGGAGGGTGCTCATGTGTGCAAATCTTGGTACATGCAAGACCACCTTTTGCACCTTCGAAACTCGTTGTGAAAGTCGGGGTTGTCTATAATATATGGTCGATCATTGGGCATGGGCCGTTGCCGGTGAATCTAAAATAATTCAAGAAATATGCGACTACTTGTGCCAAGTCTAGGACTTGAACATGCCGGGTTGGTCCACCACAATGAGCCTAACAATCTAAGCTATGCCTAGTTCGCGTCGCGGCGTGGGCTTTGGTAGTCGGCTTTACTGACGTGTCCAGCATGCCTCTCGTGCTTCAACATTCGATATGGAGTCGAAGCTACCGTTCGGGAGACTAGATGGTGACGATGGTGCGTGAAGGGTGGTCTTTTTGCAGGAGTCTTGAGGGGTGCAAGCCTTGCTTTTTTTTCCTTCTTCCTTCTCCGAAGCTCGTTGTTAATGTCAGAACTGTCTATCATTGATGTGTATGGTCATATGCTTGATATGGGATTCGTGCAAGGTTTTGTGATGATAGCATATTTGATGGTTGTTCATGGTGAAGTCAGAGCCAATGGACCTAGAGTGATGGTTGACGGCGATTGCACTTGTAGTCAGCCTCCGACTTATGATCTCTTATGGACAACTTGTGGAGCCCGTGTTGGTAGCCAGGTCGTCCGACACGATGCGTGTTGCCATGCTTTGTGACGACGGCCTGGACGCTGGGTCTCTCCGGGATCCTCATTGGGGTACAGTGTAAGTGTGCATTCATAGATAATGAGTGCATGTGCGTGTAGTTAAGCATTTGCGTTTATGCTCGTATATGATTCTTTTTTAAGAAGGCATATTTCGCTTGGGTTTCCGTTAATTAGCTTGGCAACTAATCTTGGGGCATCTTGCGAGAAAACACTTGCATTTGGCAGGAGGGGGAACAACCGCATAATTCCCTCGGTGGTGGGTTCCGGCCGGGAAACGATCCATTATCCGGCCGGGGGGCAACGGAGAGGCGAATAAATCACGAACCGAAAACCGCAGCGCGGCAGGAGCCACGGGAACACGATCGAGCACCGCGACTATTCAGCGTGGAGGCGGAATTGATTCCGTGCCTGGTTCGGTTCGGTGCGCGCAGGCTCAGCGTGGACGGAGGCAGCACAGCAGGGCCACAGAGCGAGCCAACAGTGGCGACGTGAACAGTGTCTGTGCACGGGCGCAAGAACTCGCACACTCCACGCAAAGAAAGAGAGAAGGAAAGAAAGCCGCCGGCGCTGTGCGCGCGGACGGATGGACGTGCGGACGCCGACGGGTCGGGGCCGGGGCCGAGCGGTCACTTCCTACGGCCCTATTACCTAGGAGGACATCCATCCAGCCAGCCAGCCAGCGGCGAGCCTGGGAAACTAGGGGGCGGGCGAGACATATCGGGCCATGGCGCGCGCGCCTTGCCGATCTGCGCACGCCCCGTGCGCGTCACGTCCGCTCCGCACGTCGCGTCCCGGCCCGACCCGACGAGCTCCTGCGCCTGCGTGCCCGCCCGCCGCTTTGGCCGGAGGCGGCTACATCTCCTATATTTCCCACGAGCGCAGAGCGTCCCGTCTGTCCGTCAAGGAACCACGTCCAAGATCGTGGAAGATCCATCGTCGTCCCATGTTTCACCACTCTCACTAGCAAGTTTTGGCCTCGCGCTTTATGGGAGTTTATCCTCTTGGCAATGGCGATGGCATATGATATGGGCATCTGATTCCAATCCATCGTGTCATCCGTCGTGTGGCACACTGCCGTTGCCGTTCGTTCCAGTTTCCCCGAGTTTATCCTGGCCTGGGGGCAGGGAGAGCCCCGCCCGGCGCACACTTTTGGCACCCTCTTTTTCTCTCTTTGAATTTTCGACGAGCATCGGGATTGGTCCAGACGACGTGTAAAAGGGCCGAGAGATCGAAAAGCTTAAAAATGGAGATTTTACCATGCGTGTTCCCTTCCGAATCACAAACCGCTTCTACTATACACTCCCCTCTGCACTGATCTACAAAGTCTTATAGTATTTGTTTACAGAGGGAGTACTTTTTATTTCAAGGTTTTTGAACCGGCGATGCAGAAGAGAGAGACATCTTCACCCATGGTTCCGTCCGCTACAGCAAGTAAATTCAGCACCACGAGCGACCCGGCCCAACGGATCCCGGCGATCCGACGGCCGCGGTAATACCACGTCGCACCCGTCCCATGTGCACCCACTCTGCCATGCCCGTGCGTGCCTCGCCAGAAAAGAAGGCGTGCCCATGGCCATGACCGAACTCTCCTAGCTGAGCTAGCTAGTGACTGACTAGTGAGCGAGGCAACGAGACGAGAGCTTCTTCTTCTTCTTCTTCCTTATGTACTTTGCACATAGTGTCTCCGACCAGGTCCCGACCATCACCGAGGAGACGACGCCACCGACGAAACTTATTCGACCAGGACGAGCGTGCCGGCCATGGACTCCTCCTCGCGCCGGAACCGGGTCTGCTTCGCGATGAACGCCTCCACGGTGCGCCGGAACTCCTCCGCGTCGTCCGAGCCGGCCCACCCGCGCGCCACGCCCACCTCCGCCACGTCCCGCGCCGTCACCGACGACCGCCGCCTGCGCCCGTTGTCCGACTCCGACCGCCGCATCAGCGGCAGCGGCTCCGGCGACGCCGACCGCCTCGAAAGCTCGCCGCGCCGGCCCATCTTCTCCGACCGCGTCCGCCTCGGCGCGCGGGCCTTGCTCACGGCGCGCGTCGTCACCGACACCACCGGCTTCACCACCTCCTCCTCCTCCTCCGGCACCGTCGCCATCGCCATGGCCGGCAGTGCCACCACGGCCGCTTCACTTGCCTGCGTCGGCATCGGCGTCGGCGTCGGCGCCGTTGGGGCGGCGAACGAAGCGAAGCTGGCGGCGGGGGCCTGGCTCTGCTCCACACCGACGCCAGCAGAGGACGAGGCCGGGGACGGCTCCACACGCTCGCGCCTGGAGAGCGCGAGGAGGAGGAGCACGATGGCGTTGCCGAGGACGAACACGAATCGCGGGCTGAAGAGGAGCGAGCCCGCGACGCGCATCGCGGCGGCGGCCACGGACGGCGCGCGGGAGGAGGACCACGACAGGAGCGCCGCGAGGGCGATGAGCTCGCCCACCCTCAGCATCCGGAACAGGAGGCGAAGCCGCAGCGCTGCTCCGGTGGCGGCCATGGCGGACATGCGCGATGCTACTCCGGGTCCGGGGCGCGGCGAGAGCACGTGGCAGGGCACAGGTTTCTCGGGGGTTTGGCTCTGCTCTGGCTCTGGGTTTCTGAGCGTGGGAGGTTGAGCACTTGGCAGAGGCGAGGCGGGTGGTGGGCTTATATAGCCCATTTCCGGTGGCCTTTTGCGCTCGACGGGAATATATTTGTCATCTTGCCATTATCTATTCCAATTTTATTATTGCTCAACAGCCACAGTGCATTTTTTGTAAGGGGTTGCTGAATGGGCAATAGTGTTCTTTTCTAGTTGCTGGGGGAACTGGTGTTGGTTATGGAAATGCACATGATGCAGGCTTTTGTGATCGAACACAATTCGAGCATGGTGTTGTTACTGTTGCATGACAATGATTGGTGGCATCTGTACTCAACCGAATATTAGAACCACTCAAGTTATGCGTTGTTAATAGTTATTTTCTGTGTGGGGAATATTGGTACTAGTAGTTATCAAAGTCAAAAAAGACCCCAAATTCAATTGGTTATGGTAAAAAGTACATATAAGGGAATCCATCAATTTTCCACGATGAATTCACTACAAAAGAGGTTTTTACTAAATACATAATCTTGTTCCTTGTCCAACGACTGACGAGTAAACCTTTTGTTGGATTTCTTCAATTTATCTGCAATCTCTGGGTGAGCGTTTGCAACATGACATTTTATTCTCTGGGAACCAAAACATGTTCCTATAAATATTCCAGTGTGTCAAATCGACCTTTGGGGGCTCTCTATTTTCTATTTTTGCATTATTTGCCCTTTTGGATTTAAAAGGTTCTAGTAACACATAAATGAAGTATCAAAATAGCATGACACAACTGCATGACAGACTAGTTTTGGTTACACCGCCAAAATATCAAGAGAACATTCTGAAATAATTATGTTGGTTATGGAAATGTACTTGAATGGAGCATATGGTGTTACTGTCGAATGACAATGATTGGTGGTATCAATACTCAACAGAACAGTAGAACCACCCAAATTTTATATCGGTGGTTCTTCTTCTTTTTGTGCGGAGAATAATGTACTACTTATTGAACTAAAAGAAGACTCGGAATTCAAAATCGTTATGGTAAAGTATACATAAGGGGATCTATTAATTTCCATGCTTTAGTTCACTACAAAAGAGGTGGTACGCAGATAATCTTGATCCTTGTACAACGATCGACGGATAACCTTTTCGATGGATTTCTTCGTTCATTGGTAACTTCCGGAACCAGATTTCCGACGTGCCATTTTATTCTCCGGAAACGAAAGCATGTTCCCATAAATATTCCAGTGTGTCAAATCGACATCTGGGGCCTTTTGATTGGCAGGATTCTATAACAAATAAATGAAAATAACTAAACAGTTGGACACAAGAACACGTTGCGTGCTAAAGGAATTTTGAATGTATAGACTACTGCATGACAAAAGTAGTTTTGGTTGTAACACCACAAAAAACTCGAAAGAACTTTCTAAAACAATTAGGACATCTATTGTGAAGCGGAGAACACCCTTTTCGAAATCAGACGAGCTCCATGCTAATCATCTCAGAAGAATAATATCCCCTTGTTCGGCATGCAAACCAGCATTATTCAAATTATATTGTGTAAATATCCTTGGGGCTTGGTGTTCACAGTGCTTGCTCACACGTTTTTAGCGCCAACACTATTTGAACCTACTACTAGCCTGGTTTCGAACAGATAACGTAATTTAATTTTAACGTTGAACATGAGCAACATGTAGCAATGAATTCTAGTGCATTACAATTCTCAAAGCATATATAGTACTAAGAGCAAGTACAATATGGTGACATAAGCAGGTTATAAGGTTATAATACATGCCACATAAGATTTATACCTAGATGGAGGAGAGGGGAGAGGGGAAAGAAGAGAAGCGGGCTATAAAACTTACAGCCAGATGTAGCATGTGTTCCAACACCCTTTGTGAGATAAAAAAAGTGGGTCATGTATTAATGGTGTAGTATACAAATATGACTTGTACTATTGTATAAGCAAGCTATTAGGTTAGCTATAAGTGACGTGAACACTTCATATAGCCGGATATGGACTGTACTATTAACCATGCTCTAAATAAAAGAAGCATCAAGGGCCTAAAGAAATTAAGAATGTAGAATATATGCACCACTGTGTGACAAAAAGTTGTTTTGGTTGAACCAGTGAGCACACAAAGGAACTTTCTGAAATAAGTAGGTGTTTGATGTTTGATGAGAGAAAACTAGAAAACGTGCAAATTCCAATAGAAATGCATCAATTTTTCCATGAAGTTTGATCTCACTTTAGAAAATACTACTAGCATGCAAAAGTAGTCGGCCTAAAGAATAAAAAGATGATCTCAAATCCAACCAATAAAGCAAGGTCTACGAAAAGAAAACATTTTCAACATAATAGAGTCCTCCCTCTTCGAATTAAATTGTGTAATAAATGCCCACTCAGGCTCAAGATGCCCGCTCACGCATAATCTTGCCTCCTGCACGGTTTGAACCTACTAGCCTGGTTTCGAATAGATAACATAATTTAACAAACATTTAGCAGCACGTCGCGAGAGGAGTAGGAGCTAACGGCTTACCGGGGATCACGAGGCCGTCGGGGTGTTTGGTGCTCGGCGCCCGAGACGTGTCATTGTTGGGAGCACCGGTGTTGGTTATGGAATTATGCCAAATAGAACAATAGAAATGCAGCATGGTGTTGTTACTATTGCATGACAATGATTGGTGGCATCAATATTTAGGAGAATATTAGAACCACTCAAGTTATGCATTGTTTATAGTTATTTTTTGTGGGGGGGTATTGGTACTAGTTACAAAGTCAAAAATACCCAAAATTCAATTGTTTATGGTAAAAAGTACTCCCTCCGTAAACTAATATAAGAGTGTTTAGATTACTATTTTAGTAATCTAAACGCTTTTATATTAGTTTACAGAGGGAGTACATATAAGGGGATCTATCAAATTTTCCACGATGAATTCACTCAAAAGAGGTTTTACTAAATACATGATTTTGTTCCTTGTACAACGACTGGAGAGTAACCTTTTGTTGGATTTCTCCAATTTGCTGACAACTTCTGGATCCGGGTTTGCTACGTATCATTTTATTCTCCAAGAACCAACACATGTTCCAATAATATTCCAGTGTGTCAATTGACCTTTGGTTTCCTTTTTCATTATTTTTCATTTTTGTGAATGGATTTAAAAGGTTCTAAATGAAGTAAAAAAAGATAGGCAGACACTACTGCATGACAAAGTAGTTTGGTTACACCATCGAAAAATCAAAAGAACATTCTAAATAATATTCCAGTGTGTCAATTGACCTTTGGTTTCCTTTTTCATTATTTTTCATTTTTGTGAATGGATTTAAAAGGTTCTAAATGAAGTAAAAAAAAGATAGGCAGACACTACTGCATGACAAAGTAGTTTGGTTACACCATCGAAAAATCAAAAGAACATTCTAAAATAATTATGTTGGTTATGAAAATGTACGTACTTGAATAGAGCATATGATGTTACTGTCGGATGATAATGATTGATGGTATCAATACTCAATAGAACGATAGAACCTCCCAAATTTTATATTGGTGGTTCTTGTTTTTTGTGTGTGGGGAATAATGTACTACCTATTGAAGTAAAAGAAGACTCGGAATTCAAAATCATTATGGTAAAGTACACATAGGGATCTATTAATTTCCATGTTGTAACTCACTACAAAAGTGACGGTACGCACATAATCTTGATCCTTGTACAACGATCGACGGGTAACCTTTTGGATGGATTTTTTCGTTTGTTGATAACTTCTGGAACCAGATTTGCGACATGCTATTTTATTCCCCATGAACGAAAGCATGTTCCTATGAGTATTCGAGTGTGTCAAATCGGCCTTTGGGCCCTTTTGTTTTGCAGGATTCTGATAACACACATAAATGAAAATAACAAAATAGTTGGACATGAGAACACCTTGCGTGCTAAAGGAATTCAAAATGTATAGACTACTACATGCGAAGGTATTTTTGGTTGCGACACCACAAAAACTCTAAAGAAATTCTGAAACAATTAGGGAATTTGTTGTAATGTTAGACTGAGCGGAGAATTCCCTTTCGAAAAATTGTGTGCAACATACTCGAGGGGGAACACAGTTTCTATGGTTTTTAATTCTACCAGCTCCATCCTAATCATCTCTAAAGAATGATATCTCTCCTTTTTTTCATACACAATACAGACACAGGCGGTCATACATGTGCACATATACTCACCTTATGAATGGACGCATGCATACCCTATCCCTGTAAGCACCTCTGAGAGACTGAGCCGACACACATCTTGAGATTTAGGGAGTCACAACTAGCGTTATGTGGCACTCAAACCAGCATGATTCAAACTATACATCGTGTAAATATTCTCGGGGCTTGGGGCTCACAGTGCTTGCTCACACATTTTTTAGCGTCGGGATTGTTTGAAGCTACTACTAGCCTGGTTTCGAACAGATAGCGTAATTTAACGTTGAACATGAGCAACAGGTAGCAATGAGGTACGCAGCCGAGGATCATGCGCCGAGGCGGGTAGGATCCTAGCGCATCGGAACTCTGGAAACATATATACGAAATTTAGAAGAAAAAACAGAATAGTTGGACATGACGACACGTTGCACCTAAAGAAACTCAGAGTGTACTGTAGAATATATGCACCTGTGCGTAACAAAAAGCAGTTTCGGTTGAACCAGGGAGAACGCAGAGGAACTTTCTCGGAGAAGTTGGTGCTTGTTGTTTAAGCAGAGAAAGGTAGAAAAGCATGCAAATTCGAATACAAGTGCGGGCATTTTTCCATGAAGTTTGATCTCACTTTGGAAAATGGCACCCAAAGTAGTAGTCTACCTGAAGAATAAAAGGATGATCTCAAATCCAACGAATAAAGCGAGGTCTACAAAAATGTAATTCCCACAGAATCTCCTCCCTCTTGGAGTTAATTTGTCCAGTCGAGAGAGAGAGCTCGAAGATGCCTCGCCCCAGCATTTTAGCGGCTGCACTGTTTGAAGTTTCCAACAGATAACATAACATAATCCAACGACGAACACGTAGCGGGAGGCGCGGGAGCAGGAGCTGCGGTGCTCGCCGGGGATCACGAGGCTCGGCGCGCCGGGTTGCTTGGTGGGTGCGCGGCGCCCGAGAGGTGGCATTGCCATTGGCCTGGCTCGACCCGGCATGGAGATTCGCGTGCGCGCGGGGCCGCCGATGCGGACCTCGATCACTTCAAAACTGCTCGCGACCGACGGATCCGCTTGGCCGCACGTCACTGTACGGGCTCGGGCTCGCCCGGACGCATGGGTGGTCTCGGTCCGAACCCCGGGCCCGGCCGGCTAGCTTGCTGCCCAGGAGAAAACGACCGCGGCCATGGACGGACGCGCCGTTTCTCCTGGCCCTTTCCCCCCGGCCTCCTCTGCCTCCGCACATGCACCCCAGCCTTGAGCAAAGCGCTTCACTCCGATCGCCATCGCCATCGCCATCGCCATCGCGCCCCATGGACATCTCACCTCGTCTCGTGGCCGGTGTTCGGGACAAGGCCACCTGTCGATCGCGAGATGAGCACCTACTGACTGGCGTTTGCTTTGGGAGAACGGGCATGGTTTGCCACGAGCTGGTAGTACACTGTGGCGCGTCGTCGTGACGGACGGGGGCGGGCGTGCATGGGCAGGGCCCGGCCCCGGTCGGAGGGTGGAGCGGCAGCGTCAACACGCACGCACGCACGCACGTATGGATGGATGGCAGTGGCGTCCGCTGTGCCAGCACTGTACGTGATCTCCATGTCGCTGCCATGCCATGCCATGCTCATGCACTGCACGCACGGTTGGTGCAAGCCTCCTTTGTTTTTGTCCCTGGCCCTGGCCCTGGATGTGGCTGGCTGCACGAGGAACCGGCGTGTGGCACTGTGCCCCTGGCGCCATGGACGGACGCCGGTCGGTCGGTCGACATGTCGGTCTCCGGCTGCACGTGGGCGGCCTCGTGGCGACTGAACCCTGCGTGCCCGCCATGGACGAGCTGTCCCACGCGCGTACGTCCACGGGTTTTCAGGCGAGCCCGGCGCCCCGGCGCGGCCAGATTCCCCAACAATGCCGAGCCCGGCCAGATTCCCCAACAATGTCTGTGTGTGCGTATCGCTCGCTGCCCCCTCTGCCACCGTGCGTGCGTGCGTGTCGCCGCTGGCCTGGCATGCCCCCCACCCCCACGTCCGGCGTCGTGATAATCTACTGATCGAATCCACGACCACGATACGATAAGAGCTTGCAGCGGGCGCATGCATGTGCCGCCGTGCGCCATGGCCGCTCGTCCGTCGCGTCGACGCGTCCCTCCCTCCCTCCTCCCTTCCTCCCTTTCCCCGCGCCCCTTTGCACGCAGTACAGGCCGGCCGAGCGCGGAGGCCAGGGCCGGCGCGCGCTTCGCGGAGATAGGCCTCGCGGCGAGGAGATCCACGACGGGACGCACACGTGTCCGTCCGCCTTTACGTACGTCGTTCCGTCGATCGAGCGGCCGACGAGACGCGACGCCGCGCGCACCGGTCGACCTCCGCGGCCGGCCGGACGATTCCCCGCCGGTCTACAGTCTAGCTAGGCCGGCAACGTGTAGCCACGAGCCGATCCCCTGGCCAAAAGGTAACGAGCTAATGGAGTAGCCAGCCAATGCGACGAACAAATTAAGCATAGCATTGGCTACGTGCGCGAGTGGCACCAAACCCAACTGGAGTAAGATCGCGTCCGCCGGTCGCCACGCTCACTCATTCACTCCACCAACAACCACGTACTACATGATGATCGATCGATCGTTCTCCGCTCCGGCCCATGTCAATCGCGTGTAGCTAGCCAGCGAGAGCACCAGCGTAAGTGTAGCCTAGCCACGAGACGAGCAAACCGAGAATTCCTTTGGGCTAGGCTTAGCTACGTCTACGTGCACGACTGTCACCACTCATGCACTCAACACACATGATCCGTCACCGGCCCACATATATCGCAGATATATACTACTCCTTCCGTTTCAAAATACTTGTCTTCCATTTGTCCAAAAATGGATGTACCTATATACTAAAACATGTCTACATACATCTACTCCCTCCGTGCGAAAATAGTTGTCATCAAAATGGATAAAATGTGATGTATCTCAAACTAAAATACGTCTAGATACATCCTCTTTTATGCATTTTGGTGACAAGTATTTCCGGACGGAGGGAGTACATCTTAACAAATGAAAGGCATGTATTGTGGAACGGAGGGAGTAGCTAGTTTAATTTTAAAGAATTTTGAGCAAATGATACTAGCTAGTAGTATAGCTAGCAAGTGCACCAAGGAGGCGGACGCGACGGACGAACTGAGCAATCCATGGCATAGCCTCGGCTACGTGCACGGCTTGCACTGAAACCAAACCGGCGTAAGATTAACTAGCCCCCATCTACCCCCGTCGACCCATCGCTGACAAGAACACACGTACCAAACACCTGACCCGCGGATCGATCGACCGACCGATCTCGATCGCGTATCAGCATCAGCATCGCAAACACGCGCGCACACACGCACACTTATCATTAGCTAGCGAGCTAGCCGCACGTCGCACGGAAAAGAAAGATCCTCGATCGATTGCACATGAGCTATGGCTCGATGATGATCACTCTTTCGATCGATCGACCGACCGATTCCTTTCTTTCTTTCAGCGCAATTTGCAACAACAAAAGGCGCACGGATCCGTCCGTCGATCTATCCAACAATTTTGATTGCGCCAAAAGCCTAAAGGCAAAGGCTAGCTTAGCTGGGCTGAAAGCTAGCCCGCGTAGAGACGGTAGGGGACTGTTAAATATGCGCCGGGTCGTCTTCGTCTACCGCTCACCCATGTGCATGTGCCGGAGGAGGGTGCCGGTCTGCTGCTGGGCCTCCATAATGCGAGTTTCTTAATGCTATGGGATGCAAAGCGCTGGTTAATTAACCTAATACTCCCTCCGTAAACTAATATAAAAGTGTTTAGAATACTAAAATAGTGATCTAAACACTCTTATATTAGTTTACAGAGGGAGTACTAGCCATTGTGGCGCCTCACACGCGCACTAGCTACTAGTAGTGATGGTAGTTTAATTAGTGGGTCTACATATGTTAAAAAAGAGGGGATTTGGTGGGGGGACATGCACGGATGGTGGCGCCGCTTCGCCGCTCACCGCAGCCGGCCACCCCGGGTGAAATCGGCTTTAGCGCCCGTGATGATGGACAAGCGTGATTAAACTAAGGAACTACGGCCATGGGAGGGGCGGGTCGTGGCCGTCTTTCGTCGTGGCCACGGCTGCGTGGACTTGACTCGTGTGGTGTACGGCGCATGCAGATGCAGGCCGACGAAGGAGGAGAAGAAGATGAAGAAGCTCCGGATGTGCTAGTACGTGGCTCTGAATTTCAAAAGAAGGTGACGGCCGGACCGGACCGACGGACGGGCGGCAATGATTGACTATTCTGGGCCGATGGTGGTGCAATTAACGAGGTGACACTATTCTGATCGCGGTGCAATTAACGAGGCGATGCGTGTAGACCAGAGTCAGAGTAGCTCATGTCCTATGCATGCGATGGTGGCACGCTTCTCCGGTAGGCACCACAGCATCTCCGGTGCTCCAGTTAAGCTTCAGATTTTTCTCAAAAAGAAAAAAAAGAAGCAAGTTTCAGATTCTTATACTACTTCCTAGTACTCTCTCCGTTCCTAAATATGTAGAGATCTGAATGTATATAGATGCATTTTAGGGTGTGGATTCATTCATTTTGTTTCGTATGTAGTCATATAGAAATCTCTACTAAGAATCATATTTAGGAACAGAGGGAGTAGTTCTCACGTGCGTCGCGGGGATGACTCAAACACAACTTTTTGCCTAGAGGTGGTGGTAGCGAGTTTGCAAGTTTTGCTCACCATCTTTACTTTGGAAACAATATGAATTTTGTGTTATGATCACATACTTCGTCTAGTCTAAAAGGAAAAAAAAAAGGTTCAAAAACAACTTTCACCTACGCGATGGTGGCACGCTTCTTCGTAGGCACAGCATCTCCTGTGCCCCAGTTAAGTTTCAGATTCTTACTGCTTTTCGAGGCACTGTCCAGTTTTGACACGAACTCTGCACAAAGTTAGTGAGCATAATAGCCTGCAAGTTTTGCTCAACATTTTTCACTTTGGAAACATAAATGATTTTTGTGTTATATGATGACCCTACTTCGTCTAAACGAAAAAAAAAACAAAAAAGAATTTAATTTGGAAAGAAATTACTGGAAGTAAACGCGCCAGGTAGGGGTCGAACCTACGACTTTCTGCTTAGGAAACAGACGCTCTATCCACTGAGCTACAGGCGCTTTACGGTGCAAATTTCAAATTAACTCAACCTGTCCGTATGATACGACTTCCATCAAGGAGACACAGAGTCTTTTTTTTTCTTTTGCAAATACAATAAAAACTTGGTCAGAGTTACAAACGAATATATAAAGACACACACATCATCCCAGACGAAAGTTCATTTTTTTCAACTGTATATTCCAAATGAAAGTTACAGACGAAGAAAAAACACAGACGTAAAATTCCACAACATATTCCAACCCACCACCTTTTTATTTCACCTTTATTAAGCGCAGCAGCCGAATCCGCAAACACTCGGCAACTCACATCCAATTGTGCACCTGTCTGCCTGCGTGCCGAGAAATTCAACGGGGAAACCGTGTTAAGAAACGGATATGTGCCCCTTGTTCCCGAATAAGAATCCGATGCCTCACTAATTCTCCCACTTCCCTTGCTTCCCCAGCTTTACTCAACCCCACTTGCCTACCAAAGCTTCTTTTTCTGAATAATGCCCTCGATCTTATCGTCATAATTCCCCGTCCGAACCGAAAAAATTCCTTCCGGTTCATGTGCCGCCTTGTCGTCGTCGCCTCCATGGAAATCCTCCGCCCCCGATTCCATGTTCCTGAGATGCCGCCATTGCGTGTCCGAACACCGTCGACAGCGATCAGGGTGTGACTAAGGCCCTGTTTTTATTTTCGAGGAACCGGAGGCACGCCGCGTTTTCTTTAGAAGAAACTAAAGAAAAAGAGTTTTTTTGTAAAAAGAAAAAGGAATACAAAAAGCAGAGTTAACCGGTTAATTAGAAGAAAAAAGTGATAAACAGACTAGGGCCTAGTTTAGGACACGGGAAAAATTAATTTCCTGGTCATATTGTGCATGAACAAATATCCATGAGTTTCTTTTTTTAGGTGCCAACCACAGCCATTTTTCTTTAGAGACGCTCGTGCATCCTGGTCTCAACACGTCACCGGTACAAATCGTCTTTTCACTAGCATTGTAGATTAGGACTATGATCTACTACTTGCAGTACCATGAGTAGAGGAGATTTAAAGGTGCTTTCTCTAGAAGGTTAGGGAAAGGGTCAGGGGGGAGAGCTACTAGCAAAATACCTTTGCTTTAGTCCTGGTCATCCATACCATACCACACCAAGCTGATTAGTGATATTTCTTATTCTTACTGCTAGTGCATCTTTGGAGGAGTTGATCCATCGCAACCCCATCATTGCGGGGATTAGCGGCGATGATGATGGTTTAGGCTCTTTTTAGACATGTTCATGGCAAATGTTTTCCGGGGTAGGGCCCTGGCTCGCTGGTCTGGCGCCTCGAAGTCAGCACCGGATGACAAAGCGAAGGCAACCGCGAGAGAAAATGGGCGGCATCATGACTACCAAGTTGGTTAAAGCCTAAGCTCCATCACCCAAAGGAACATCATTGCTTCAACTCCCCTCACTGACACTGATGGCGGTTTTGATTTCTTTGTGTTAGTATAATGTAATGTGGGTTGGGGTGCTAGCTTTGCTAGGGTTAGGGCTTGTTCGTGCACATGGGTTATGGCTAAAATGTTAGCGGCAATGTCCAAGTCATGGGCCTCACCTGCTTCCTTGTGGTTCCGGCAGGCTGAAAAAAGAGACTGACTGAAATGGAGTAAATAGCATAAAGCTACTAGTTTACAGGTTAGGGTTCCAAAAAACTACCACTTTTTAATTTTCTCAGAAAGCTACCAAACGCGCGGTCCGCTGTTTCAAAAAACCCAAACCCGCGGTGACTAGCGATTTAACCGTTTTCTGACGTCCTGGGCCCATCTGTCAGCCCACGTGGCCACGCGCGCTCACGGCGCGGCAGTTCACGGCCGTTAGCCGACGCGGTCCGGTCGGAACCAAAGTAGGCTGTCGGGTTTCTTGTTCTCTCACTCCCCTCCTCTCCCCCTCCTCTTCCCCGCAGTGACCTAGTGGGCCATGGCGGCGGCGCAGCCAAATCTCGTCGGCGGCGAGCGATTCAGCCAAGGCGGCACTGGCGAGGAGGGCGGTGGACCCTCAGAGGTGGACAAATGGCTAGGCAGCTCGAGCTTCCCGGCGCAGCGATCGCAGCAGCCATCACCGCCCGCGGCTCATATGGATCCGGCGAGCTCAGATCTGGAAGTCCGCGCGGCCAGGGCAGTGGCGAAGCGCATCCACGCTGATCCAGCAGGCGGCCACCATTGGGCTTCGTCCTTTGGTGGAGTGAGGTAAGCACTGCTCAATGTTTCTGGGTGCTTTAGTTCAAATTAGAAGAAAGTGCTACTGTATTTATGGTTCAATTTAATCCTACAGCTTAGATGATGCGATTTGGGACTTGAGGCTACATTTTCAAGGAATAGATAATATGGAGAAAAAGTATTCAGTGTCCTGAGATATCAGTTATCTGACCATATTAGCATTGGTTGAGTTGGAGGGCTATGGAATGGATGCATTTCTAACTTATGTAAAGGAAGATGGAAAGGGGCTGGAGGGTGTGCAGGCCCTGGATAATGAGGAGGCATTAGAGGAAATGCTTGACTTATTTGTTGATAATAAGGTACTGAACATCAGTGTCAGAAAAGCTACTGATCCAAGCCCAGCAGATGAGGAACAGATCCCCATTGATCATGTTGGTGAACCTGTTGTTTACAGAGTTTCACAAGAAGGTGTTTTGTATCCTGCCCCTGATGATCCCTACATAAACACACAGCAAAGCAGCAATTTTAACAAGGGGAAAAAAGTTGTGGAAGAAGAAGATGTAGAAGAAGCAGCAGATGAAGAAGGAGAAGATGTACCAGAGGAAGAAGATGAAGTTGAAGATGACAAATCATCTTCAGATTTTGAGTTCTTTAGGGGTGATTACAGAGGGGAGAAAATTTCTTACAAAGCTTGGTGTAGGGGTGAAGATGAGACTGGCACTGATACTGCAGAGCACTTCTGTGCAGCTAACTCAGAACCTTCTGAGTTTTGGGAGGAAGAACCAGTTGTTTCTGAAGATGAACAAGTAGAGGATCCTGGCATAAGTGATCCTGGTACTGTAACTACAAATGCAGCCAAAAAGCTTAAGCCAGTTAGAAAACCTGGCCCAACTAGCAAGTCTCATAGTCAGCCTGAGCACATCAAGTTTGAAGATTATGTCCCTGAAGCTGATGAGTACTGTTTTCCAGGTGATTTTGGCATAAGTGATGAAGATGATGCACCAAGGCTGCCATCTGGAAGGAAGAGTCGGAAGAAGCAGAAGAAGGAGAGGATATGGTATGATCCATCAAGGCCTGATGCACATGAGCAGTTTGCAATGCATTTGTGCTTTGAAAATGTAGTTGAGTTCAGAGAAGCACTTAGAAATTTTCATGTGAGGACTCTTAGGAATTTTGAGTATCACAGAAATGAACCAACTAGGGTTATTGCTTGGTGCTCTGAGAGAAAACATGGATGTCAGTTTTACATAGTTGCCTCCAAGATAGCTCATGAGGCAACTTTCAGTATCAAGAAGATGAACCTGGATCACACTTGTGGAGCAAGTGGAGAGAACACAAAGGTGACAGTCAGTTGGGTTGCTAAGGTTTGTGAGGATACAGTCAGATCCAACCCTGGAGCTGGTGTTGACACAATTATGTCATACACAAAGAAGAAGTTTGGTGTGCATGTGCCTAAAAGCTTGGCATATAGGGCAAGGAAGGAAGCAGTTGAGGTTGTGCAAGGAGATCACAAACTCCAGTATCACAGAATAAGGGACTACCTGCAGTGTGTGCTAGATACTAACCCTGGCAGTAGGTGCATAGTAACAACACATGAGGACCCACTTAACCCAGCTCCTACCCCAAGGTTTCACTATATGTTTTACTGCTTGTTTGCATGCAAGGAGGGTTTTCTGAATGGATGCAGGCCATTTATAGGTAAGTATTCAGAAATTTATATGTTTTTTAAACATTGATGTACTTAGGCACTCATGTTATCATGTTAGCAGGTCTGGATGGTTGCTTCATCAAGCTAAGCACTGGTCAGCAGATATTGGCAGCTACAGGGAGGGATGGCAACAATAACATCTTCCCAATAGCTTTTGGTGTTGTTGATAAGGAAGAGACAGACAGTTGGATATGGTTTCTCACACAGTTGAGAACAGTCATTGGAACTGGCAATAAGTTTGGCAAATACACAATTATGTCTGACAGGCAGAAGGTATTGTTCTCAACCTAGTCTTTACATTTGCCTTTACATTTGCAATGAGTAAAATGTTATTCAGTAGATGAGTAACACTTAAGATTACCTTATATTGAACAGGGATTGTTGAATGCAATAGATGATGTATTCCCTGACTCTCCACAAAGGTTTTATCTTAGACATATTTATGCCAATTTTCAGTCAGCTGGTTTCAGAGGAGAGGAACTTAAGAAACATTTAGATCAGACTGCCTATTCCTTTACCAAACATGGACATGATTTAGGCATGGAGAATTTGAAAAAAGAAAGTTTAGAAGCTTGGAAGTGGTTGTCCCAGATACCAGACCATACCTGGGCTAGGTATAAAATGGACACTATGTGCAAAACTGACCTGGTAGTAAACAACCTTAGTGAGGTTTTCAATAGAATGATATTGGATGTTAGGAACAAGCCAATCAGGACTATGTTAGAGGGCATAAGAACAAAGCTAATGATTAAGTTTCAGAAGATCAGAGAGAAGACAGAGGGATGCAGATGGGAAATCACACCTACTTATTCAGAGATTTTAGAAGAGGGTAAGAAGTGGGCTAAATATTGTGAAGCATACATGGCAGGGCCAGGGATATGGCAGGTCACAAGTAGCTCAGAAAACACATATTGTGTTAATTTGAACAATGAGACCTGTGACTGTAGGAGGTGGGACATGACAGCTATTCCATGCAGTCATGCCATTGCTGCAATGCAGAAAGTGAAGATACACCCTGAAGACTATGTTTCTGCTTTCTTCAAGAAACCCATGTATTGTGAAACATATAAGCACATAATATTTCCTGTGCCAGGTCCTGACCATTGGCCTCATACAAATGGGCATGATATTTCTCCCCCTGTTTTTAGAGAAAAGAAAGGTAAGAAACAAACTGCCAGGAGGAAAGGCCTGTTTGAGGTGCCAGCTAAAAAAGACACTTCTAGGATTGGTACAGTCACATGCAGCAACTGCAAGATGCAAGGGCACAGGATCAACAATTGTGGTGTCCCATTGAAACCTAAGTTCCAAATGAGGCTGAACAAGCATCAGGTATGTCCATTGATTCCATGGTTACTTACATTGCATTGCATTGTTACATTCATTTCATTTGTAGGAAAATACTTTTAAATAATATTGTTGTGTAGGAAAATAGAACAAACTACTCTGAGGCTGGATCTTCAATGGCTGCAAGTGCACAAAGGCCACCAAGGGTACATGCTGCCTCTGCACCTGCACCAACTCCTCCTCCAGTAACAAATGAGTCAACACAGACGGCTTCTAGGTCAAGGAAGAGGGCAGCACCAGCTACATCAACAGCAGCACCACCTCTCAAGAAGAGCAGGACCAATACATCTTCTGCAACAGTAGTAGCACCTGCCAAGAAGAAGAACACAACTATTCCTATCAATGGATCAAGGTCTTCTCCAGCAAAGAACACCAGGTCATCAAGGTCTTCTCCAGCAAAGAACACCAGGTCAGCTACTGCTAATAGAGGTGGCACTGGATCTTTCATTGCTCCTAGACAGGCTACAAGTGCTGTGCATGATGGGTCAAAGAGGGTCAGGAAGCCATCTAATAGGCTGAAAGATTACTTTTATGCAAGTGGCAACTAGCTGAAGTTGTTGAACTCCAAGTGCTTGATACTGTTTGATTTGGTTTGTAATAACATTGCCTCACTAAGTACTTGATACTGCACTCTTTGATTTGGTTTGTAATATGGTATTGTATGTGGATTCTGCACTTGTTTGCAACTTCAATTCATCTGTCTCACAAATACTACTACAAATCTCACAAATACTACTACAAGTCTCATAGATTACATCCAAATCTCACAAATACTACTACAAGTGCTGCTACAAGTCTCTCTCAAATTGACTTACAGATAGAAAGATAGATAGAAAGATAGATAGCTAGATTGACATATCAGTCATAGCGCTCAAAGAAACGGACCCACTTGGTCCTAGTTGCTGGATGAGGAGCCATGACTGCCCTCATCCTTGCCCACCTAATGATCTGGATGAATGACCTTCCCCTGCCACCAGTGAAAACCAACTCTAGTTCTTCATCATTGCACTTCTCCAGTACCTTGTTGGAGAGTCGGCGGTTGAACTCCTCTTGCTGCTCATCCTGGGCCGCCTCTAGTGCCCTCTGCCTGCGCCTCCTCCTCCTCCTCTGTGCTGCTGCTGCTGTCCGTACCTCCACAGCCTCCCCCTCTTCCTCTGTGACATCTCCCATGTCAGGATCCATCTGTAGGGTTTCTTTTGGGTGGCGGCTGGTGGAGTCACTGGGAAAGGGTGGGGGTGGGGAGGGGTTTATATTGAGAGATGGATGGGGGATTGGGGTTAGTAGGCCTAGGGTTGCATTTGGTCAGAGAGTAGTAGGCCACTAAGCCCAATTACCACCAGAAATAATATATGAAGGATAACAAATAACATATAAAAGATATAAGATCAAGTTGAACACCTAATAGCATAGGAGATCCATTTCCACTACTTAATAGCATAGGAGATCCATTTCCACTACTTAATAGCATAGGAGATCCATTACAACACTTAATACCATAGGTGATCCATTACAACTTAACAACATAGGAAATAAGGTTCTTACACACTAGGTTAAACTTCACATTCCCCCAAAATGTACACCCATAATTACTTGAAATCATGCCAGGCCACATCCTTATATAAAGGCCTTTGGATGTACTTACTTCACCAACATATCACAGCAAGTTCAAGACTCAAGGATGACCTTGATTTGCTCTAACTTCTCCTTGCTGCCATACCCTTCATTCAGCAGCTCAGCAACAACAAGCTCAAGCTTTGCCTTCTCCTTCTTAAGAACATCTCTGTCAACTTCAACATCCTTCATAGCCTTCCTAGTGTTCTTGATGATATCAGCTTGGCTCTGCAAAATGCACCTCTGCTCTTTTGCAAGTTTGAGCTTTTCCATCTGCACCTCCAACATGGCTTTCTCCTCTAGCTCCTTCTTCTTCTTCTCAAGTTCTTCCTCCTCCACTTGTTTCTTGTCCACCCTACCATCCTGCCAATCAAACATCTTGGATACATCATCAACAAGCTTGGTGTACTCAATGCAAAGCTTGTCATTTTCAGTCCTTAGCTTGGCCAACTCCCTTTCATGTTCACTCTTAAGCCTTGCCAACTCCTGCTCAAACTTCTCCTTGTCCTGTACCCTTCCAAAGTTCTGCTCATGGAACATCTCCCATAGCTTGCACAAACATCTCTGAAGAACAATTGGCCAAGGCCCATCAACCCACTCCGTAACACCACAATTCACACCATTTTCCTGCATTTGTAAATGTGAAAAGTTATTACAATGCCATTAGTAAGTTTCCAAAGTGGCAAAAATACATATGTGTCTGTCATATCAAACAAACTGCTCCATCATATCAAACATCACTGAACATCCATAGCAGAAAACTTAATTGGCATCTAACCTGGACTGGGCAGCCATAGAAACGCCTCCCTGTTACAGGCCCTTCAAAAGCAACATGCTTAATAGGCCTCAGTTGGTGCAGAATGCACTTGGGATGAGCAAGCTCAAGTTGGCCACAGAAAAGGGGCTCCACAGTGGTGTCTGGTTCCTCCTGCAACCATAATAACCAATAAAATCTGGTTTCAATCTGCACTCAATACCAGAATCAACTTGCACTGTTCATTAAATCCCCAAATCAGCATGAACCCTAACACTGTACAGAGATGAACCCTAGGTTACCTAAATCCTACAATCAAACCGCACCCTCCACTAATCAAGAACAGTATCACACACACAACAACAACACTACACTAAGCAAAATCCATGGCTGTAGCCTAAGCTACTAGCACCTAACCCTAACCCTAACCCTAGGTGGCAAAGAACTTACCATAAGTCCCATGTCCATGCTGACAGCCTCGCACTCCTCCTCCGAGCTGGTTTCCTCGTCGTTCCAGGAAGGCATTGCGGCAAGGAGGTCGACGGCCACCGGCCTCGAAGACGGCGCGCGGCGGCGAGCTCGTACTGGAGCAGGGGAGTGAGCGAGCAACGAGAGAGTGAGCGAGTGTGTGATCCCGACCGACCGAGCGGGTATATTTACCCCACTTCCGACCGGGCCGGTCGGCTAACGGCCGTGAACTACCGCGCCGTGAGCGCGCGTGGCCACGTGGGCTGACAGATGGGCCCAGGCCGTCAGAAAAACAGTTAAATCGCTAGTCACCGCGGGTTTGGGTTTTTTGAAACAGTGGACCGCGCGTTTGGTAGCTTTCTGAGAAAATTAAAAAAAGGGTAGTTTTTTGGAACCCTAACCTGTAAACTAGTAGCTTTATGCTATTTACTCACTGAAATGAGACTTGCACTGCACTTTGGATTGGAGTTTCTGATTTGCATCCGGTTCCGTTCGATTATTGGGCAATAATTGGTGCATGGAAAAACAAGCGAGCGTGTAGGTCGAATCATCGCTGGGCAACTGCAAATTGTTTGTATCCAGCAGACACGAAAAATGTCAAAAGTGATTACATACATTATGGTCTTTGTCAACAATGAGAAGAATATCCTATGAGTTGGGCGGAAGACTAGCGTATACTAAGTCTACTATGGTGTAAAGATTGACAAAACTGACCTTTACAGGAATCATCGCCGGTCAGGATGCTAGCCAATTTGCATGGCAACGCGAATTTGGGTGCCACCCACCAGAGTGTGTGGCAATGTTTGCCGAAAAATGCCGAATTCTCGACCGTGGTTCGGCTCCCTTGAGAAGAAGATATCAGGGCAGGCGCTTCGCCGGAACATCACACCGCCCGACACATTCATGTCTGCTCGAATCCACCACGCAGTGCTACAAACTTCACTAGTTGATGGAGCAAGGAGTGATCTTCTCTTATGCAATCCTGATGCACATAAAACTATTGAATCTGTAGTTGAGCACATCAGCAAAAGTATTATGTCAAAGACGTGTCACTACTCACTACACGTCTGCAACATTAAGCATGAACTGGAGCAGCAGCAAGCGTACCATGCTTTCAGCTTCGGACATCCCGGCGCATACTTCAAGAACGCAGAAGAACCATTTGCCCAAAAACATATTCAAATCAAATGAGGCAAAGAGGGGCGAAACACACACCGTCTTTTTTCCGATAGGCAAAACAGGATGACAAAGCGACGGCAACTGCAAGAGAAAACGGGCAGCGGCATCATGACTACCAAGTTGGTAAAAGCGTCTCCAAAGCCTAAGCTCCATCATCAAAGGAGCATCATTGCTTCAACCCCCCTCACTGTCACTAATGGTGGTACTTATTTCTTTGTGCTATTAGTATAATGTAATGCGTGTTCAGATCCTACCTTGCTAGGGTCAGGGCTTGTTCATGCACATGGTTAATGGCTGAATGTTAGCAGCAATGTCCAAGTCACGGGCCTCACCGGCCGGCTGAAAAGAGAGACTGAAACGAGACTTGTACTGCACTTTGAATTGAGGTTTCCAGATTGTGTTCGGTTCCGTTCGATTCGATTATTGAGCCATCATTGATGTACACGTGGACACGCTTATTGCTATAAGGATATGCATGGAAAAACAAGCGTGTAGGTCGAATCATCGTCGGGCAACCGCAAATTGTTTGAAAAAAGGCTGTAAGAATCCAGCAGACACGAGAAATGTCAAAAGGTGACATGATTCACCATTGATTGCATACGTTATGGCCTTTGTCAACAATGAGAAGAATATCCTATGAGTTGGGTGGAAGACTAGCGTATACTAAGTCTACTATGGTGTGAAGATTGCCAAAACCGACCTTTATGAGGATCATCACCGGTCAAGGATACTAGCCAATTTGCATGAATTGATATGCATCTGAACGCGAATATGGGTGCCGCCACGAAATGTCGGCATAGCAATGTTGCTGGGAAGAATGCCGAAGAAATGATCAAGACAAATCATCACCCCCGCTGTCATATTCATGTCCGCACCAAAGCCATCACGCGACACCGTAAACTTGCATTGCAAGGAGTGATCTTCTCTGCTGCACATATTAACTTGACACAGTTCAGCCTTTAGGATATGACAGATCTGCTACTTTCGGCACCTGCCGGAACACTGAAGCAATCTATTTTTGTTTTTAGGAGCAAACGAGGGAGGGCGATCGCCCACCTGAACACATGCATTGCAACGAAAGACCAACATCACAATCACAGTTTCTTGTTGAACACTGAGGCTTCAGCAAGAAAAACTATTGCCACATAAAAAGATACAGTATGTTGAAGGCAACCGGACTGAAGCAGCAGCAAGCATGGTACAGTTGCAGCTTCAGACATCCCGGCACCTAGTTCAATAACCCACAAGAATCACCAGTCCAAGAACATAGTCCAACCAAATGATGCAAAGAGGGGCAAAACGCGCATCATCATTTGCGATAGGCAAAACATAATAAATATCCGGTTAAACATACTTAACCAGCAAATCTCAGGTACAACAAATACCCCCCCTGATGAACATAGTTTAAGCAGCTAACCTACACCGCCTGTCAACCCTCTCGATTCTTTCAGCGTAGCGTATCTTACAGAATTCCCCTGTGGCCTGACCAAACTTCCGCGATAACACAGCACCATCAACTCACTTGCTTCCCACCAGCAGATACATAAGCAAATTACCTACTCCTACAAAGACTTCTTCCTGTGCAGACTTAAGACACTATAGATATATAAACATGAGATGTGCAAGAGGCTCCCGGTTCTTCCGTGTGATTAAGATTAATAGGGAGATGATCACATGTTGGCCCCCCTCGAGATCAGGATGGGTCCGTATGGTTCCACCTGTGTGACCTTGATGCGATCGAGCGTTGCCAAGACTGCACAAGATAAAACCCTCAGTGAACAATAGTTTACATTCAGTGACATGACCAAACAGAACGGTTAAAAGAATTGCACTCAACGTCCTAGGGGTTATCCATCTAGTCGATGCTATCAAGGAAACTTGGTGTTTCTTCCCCAGTTTCAAGCTATATATGTTCTGCTTTTAGCACCGCAGCAAAGTTAACTTATCAGGAAGGCCAGCATGTCATGCAAAGTGTGTAATTAACATACTACTAGTATATAACCCAGCAATATGAGAGAAAGCAAGCATGTCATGCAAAGTGTGTAATTATAGTCATTGTCCATGGAAATTATGAATAATCAATCAACAGCAAAGCAACTATATAAAATCATGCGGTAAGACCTTTGATTTCTTATTTACTCTAGTGACTGCACGATTTATTCACAATGTAGAACTGTTCCATACCACATGTTTGATAGAATAGGCGGGCAGCCTGTGCTGTGTTCATCCCATAAGTTAGCTGGCTTAACGATTCAGATGGCGGGGCATCCGGGCTCTCGAAGTGGAGCTTTAGGTACCTGCATGAATTTAACTCCAGCGTCACACGACGAACACACTTGTACTCCGCGAGTCAAACATAAGCCACCCCGGAATTATCACCAATGTGCTCAGGATACTTACGAGTGAATTGATTCAGTGATGTGATCGGGAGGACTGGATTGCTTCATGAACGGGGTTTGAGTGGGTTCTGTTTCTACCATAAGATCTGAAACAAGAAATGTTTTTAACTGCTATTTTCAGGGACAACAGTTTAAGGTAAGGACAGAAAGGCAGAAATGCAACCCACCAGGAGTTGGTTCCATATCTGAAAGCCTTCTCAGCTTGAATTCCCTCTCTTCTTGCTCCATTGGGAATTCCTCTTCAACTGGATCAAGGTTCCCCAAGCTTCGTCCAGATGAAAGCTGCCTCCTCTTGGCCCTATACAATAGTCCTCAGACAGTTACACTAAGAAACTAAGCAAGACAATGAAAAAACCACAGGAAGCTGCCACTTATGATGGTTTCTTTTTTTCTTGCGGGAGCCACTTATGATGGTTAACATCAATGATCAGGTGTTTTCCTTTATATCCAACGCAACATCAGGGAGACAGCTCTAACAGTTTCTAGACAGAGCATAGAAATGGAAGGAAAACCCAGTACAAAGAGAAAACTTTCTTAATCACCGAGTTTTTTTTTTCATAACAAGATCACATAGTCAATTATTCGTGCAACTAATAAAGAACAAGGTTACTATCAGTATCAACAGTCACCTTCCACTTCCAGATTGTAACTGTATTTCTGGATCCAATGGCAGAAATGCCCCCCTTCCAGAGCCACCAGAGCTTGAAGCTGACCTGCGACTTAGCCCTACAGCAGAGTTGACGTCATGAAGCGGCTAAAGAAGAAGGAACTTAAAAAAGAAAGATCTCCAACTTACCAGGACTTCCAGGTGTAACACTAGGGTCACCATGCGGACCATCAAAAACACCTTCAAATTCTCCACTCTTGTTTGCTCTCATCTTTTCAATGCCATCTGTGAAGTCCATTGGTGTGAAGTCCATTGGCTGAGCTCCCATTTCATTCTGATCTCCTTGAGGCTGCCAGTGAAAACCAATTATGAGATAAATGTTGATGAAAATAAATCAATAGAGAAATGTGTTCTGAAACAACCTGAGGCGAAGGGTTTCTCGGCTGCTTTTCTTGTGATGATGATGATGATTTATCTCCTGTATGAGATAGTGTGCAGCTTGGAATTAGCACTTTTGCAAGTTAAAAGGTGGGTGACACAAAGTTCAGTGTTATAGTTACCTGAAGAAGATGAGGGCTTTGGGGTCTTGACTTTGGTGCATTCCTTCCAGAGCTGCATAAGCTGCTGAGGGTAATATATCTCTTGTGAGTCATTGGAGAAAGACATTAGGGCAGACGGTGGCAAGTCCATGAGCTCGCCTATCTTAATTGCCTTAATAGGATTGATTTTCTGCAAATAGTAAACAGCAAAACAGCAATTCGGTAAGTACAATGCATGAGTTCAGAACTATCGGAAAATAGGTGGTTCCAATCAATAACACGTTGACATACACTCCTGACTTGACGCCTTTTAGAGGTGAGGCTTGATGGGTCCTTCAACCATGACTGATATACATTTCCTGGGATCATTATCTGGTTATCTATGATCACTTGGGGGCCCTTGCCGCGTGCTTTCCTCTTTGCTCGTTTAGTTGGTTGTTGCTCCTGTATTGCGAAAAGCAATCTCATGTAAACAACATCAAATTCCTTTTCCATATAAGAGTTTCAACTAAAGCCAACTATTCAGCAGGTAAATGGTACAGACCGTCGTCTTCTGCTCCTCTTGCTCCTTTAATGAATCCCCTGCAGAAGATACTTGCCCTATAGTATATGAGTAGCTGAACTGGGTCCAGTGGTACAACTTCTAATATAACATGCAACCAGTGAACTAGCCAAAGGACAATAAGCTACATGCAAGATTCGTTTCAAATAGAAAGGTTCCACATCAGTTTACTTGCAAATCCAGTATTATAAGTGCTGCCCATGATCAGTCATAAAATAGAGTGAATGGTATTATCAAATCACCAAAAATCTGTAGTAAATTCAGCTGCAATCAATACTACACTACTTATCCACTTAATCTATAACATATAGTCCTGCCGCATTCAAATTGGCCATTTACAAAACCGACTGGGGATAATGAGCGAAAACAATATGCTTAGAACCAGCGCTACTTGACCGAATAGCCATAGCGCACAATATGCTAAGCACCAGTGCAAATCTTAAGCTCTCACAAATAACCTTAAAGTTATACTATTCCAGAAGAAACTCAAAGAAAAAGTCAATGCATTGGTGGAAGTTTCCCTGAATTGAAAAAACATGGTAAATGTGTCGCAGACTCAAAATGAGATGAAAATTGGTGTCTATTAGCGTTAAACCGGAACCATTTCCAATTTTACAATGTGATAAGCCATTTCCCACTGTAGCATCGTCAAATATACTAGTCATGTGCTTAATTTCACCTTGTTGAGGTTCTTCGCAGATGGGGGATGGGGCAGCACACTGTTCCTGTTGTTGAGGAGGGTCTTCTGGCCTTGGTGGAGAGGGAACTAGTGTACTTGGAGCCTCTGGGTGTCCATCGAGAGTAATATGGACTGTGGTGTCATCATCTGCTATGTCAAATCTGGTGACAAGGTAGTATTGCACAATGAATATTGGTACTCACCGTCAAATTAAAAGAAGACGCAACATTGATGATACGAGAATGGCACACTAAAATAAGAATAACTTTTCTTTTCTTTTAATTAGGGAAACTTAAGTCTCCTTTACCTCTCAAAACGATTGAAGATGTCAGTTTCAGCAAGACCAGACTCAAAATTATCGACCAGGGTAATGTTGACTGCCTCAGCTGAGATATAATCATAAAGAACCAAGAGTTAATAATCAGTAGCCCTTAAGAACCCTCACAGAGCAATACCAAAGAGCAGAAAGAAATACCTTGATGATGACGGTCGGCGCGAGAGATGTCATCATCATCCAGGTTGACATTGACATATTGTTCATCCAAATCCTCCAGGCGCTGCACAAGCATAGACGTCAGTCAAGATGAGTGCAGGCAATTCAGACAGAAGCTAGGAGACAGGAAAATCCATCCATTCATTTAATCAGAGTTTCAACTTCCAGAATACACAGATGACAACGATTACCATTCCCCGGAACCTAGTAGTATAAGTATCTGTGAAAAACACGGGCTGCTCCACCTCCATATCCACCGCGTTCTCTGGCAGTGTTACTGCTTCATACCTGCAAGAAGCAGCACTTTCAGATAAAAATGACACACTGTTTTCTTAATCTTAAGACATATCATTCTCCATAAAACCCTTTTCTCAATGGCAATGACACAGTAGCAAGAGGTTAAATATCTCATTTGGAGTGCTAACAAACTTTCAAAGGCAAGCGACAAGAGTCCGCGCTCTGAACATGACAGCATGTTAAGATATGTTAACAGTTTTCCAAGGTGATAAAGATCCCCTCTGAACATAGCATTATTTCTCAAGTACCATTACAACCCCCAGATCTGCTATAATTAGATCATCCAGTCTCAAGAGATTGACTGATATTGAATAAGAAACCAATACCAAAATAATAAGTCAGCACTGAACAGTCCAAAACCAACCGATATCTCACTGTCCCAGTCAGCCACCCCATTATTAAAATTGTTAAGATAACAAATGGACAAACTATGTCCTAAAAAGGCTGGAGAAACTATAAAATGCATAAAGTCCTGCATAGAGTACACATACATATTGGCCAGAAAAACCACCTTGCAACCTGGAGCAGATTAAAATTGACTAACCCAGACATAACAATCAGCAACATACAGAGACATAAATACCTGCATGAACCCTTGCATCAACAGCTATAACACCCAAACGACCCCCCTTAGGCAAAGTTGCAACCCATGAATTTAATCAAGCAATGAGAATATCAAGACAGGAGACACAAAATCATATGATGGTCTATATGAATAGCTGCTGCCCCAGAAACACAAGAACAGAGTCAAGTTACGTAGGATCACACAGCAAGGGCCCACGGCTAGGGCTGCGCGTCCCAGTTACATTTCACAGCATGGACCCATGGCTAGGACTGTGCATCCCAGTTACATTTCACGCAGTCAGTGATACGGCATCATCAATAAACTTATAGAAACATCTGAAAACACCACAAAGTAGTGCCGTTGGTCATTGTAAAATCAGTAGTGCACAATGGAGGACACAGCAATAGTTACCAAGCAAGCTGACAGACTGACAGTGTTGTTATTAGGCATCTTAAGAAATTTCATAAACACAGAAAGTTCAGTTGCTCATACGGCCACTTTGGCACCTTGCAACACCCTCCAATCTAAACCATCAGACTAATACCACACGGTCTAAACACACAAAGGAAATTCCATTTCCACAGAGAAATGGACACCAACTCTCCATCATCACCACGCAAACACATTCAGAAACTTCTACTAGAAACATCTGAAAAACATCACAAACCACATATCATCGTAAACTCAATACCGTACAATGCAGAACACACCAATTGGTAGCAAGCAAGCTGACGGAGACTGACATTGCTATCTAGCCTCTAAGAAATTTCATAAACAGACGAAGTTAAGCTGTCCATACATACAGCCACCTGGTACCTTGCAGAAGCCCCCAATGTAAACCATCAGGCTAACACCACACGGTCTAAACACACAAGGAAAGTCTAAACACATAAGGAAAACCCCATCTCCAGAGAGAAATGGACGCCGGCTCCACATTATCACCACGCAAGCACATCCAGAAACTTGTGGCAGGGCATGGAGAGGGAGAGGGAGAGAGCACTCACTTGGCTTGAGCCTTGCCCTTGGGGAGGACGGTGTGGTCGACGGCCGGCCTGATCTTCCATGCCTCGTTGATCTCAATCTGCAGAAGAAATCAGCACAAGCGTAAACCCAGCCACCAAATCACCAAGCAGCAGGATGCAGAGAAACCGGTCGGGCGCAACTCGAAGTCCAAGTTTACCAGGAGACGGGACACATCATCTGCGAGGAACCACACAGTTGGAAACGGTGAGAATCTGAAGATTTCGACAAGAAAATAAGTGCGGCGAGCAGCGAGGGAAGGCGGCAGGTGGACTCACCGTAGAGAAGCTTCACCTTCCTCTCGTACACGATCACCACGCCGCCTGCTCATCACGCGCACACAGGAGGCAACAACAGCAACAAACACGCGTCACATCCCCGGGGAGAACAGGAACGAATCCGGCGAGGGGGAAAAAAGGAGCGAAATGGCCCGGAGGGACGGCTCACCCATGAGGATCCCGGAGAGCCTGAGCGCCATGGGCACCGACGGGTTCAGGATCTCCTCGCTGCAGCGGCGTCAGACACAGCGCCATGAGACCGCGGGCCCTCAAAGCAGAGAGAAATTGGCGGGGTCGGGTCGGGGGCTCACCAGATTTTGATGATGTCGAGCTTGACGAGGCGCTTGCGGTTGATCTTGGCGTGGAGCGTGGCGGCCATCCTGCGGCGGGGGCAGAGGAGCAGAGGAGCGTCAGAGCAGATCGAGGCGAGGCGACGGGGAGCCCGCCGCATTGGGAGCGGACCGAACGGGGGCGCCCGGAAACGCCCCGGACCGAGCGGAGAAACGCGGGACAGGCGGAATCGGTGGCCGGCGGCCGCGACCGAGGGGACGGGAGCGGCGGCGGCCGGCGGGGAGGGAGGGGAGGGGGAGGGGGAGGGGACGCACCATATCTGGCCGAGCGGCGCCTTCCGCGCGAGGAGCTGGTGCGAGTAGAACATCTTGGATGGCCGCCGGGAGGCGGTGGCGCGGCGGTGCGGTGCGGAGGGCGAGCACGGGAGAGGGGCGGAGTGGGTGGGGGTTTTGGGAGGGGTTGCGCTTCCGTGGGGAGGTGGGAAGAAGGGTGGGGGATCGTCGCAGTGACGGTGCGCGCGTGGAGGGCAGTATCGGGATTTCAGCGTGCCGCGCTGCGGCAAGGTTGCCGTGGGTGGGTCAGTGGGTTTTGCGCGGCGCCTCCCCTTGGAAAAGCCAAATTACGTGCGAGCCCATTTCGGGCGCCTCTGATACGGTCGATTTACACTTGTGATTGATTTTGATTGATTCGTGGGGCTGAAAAGTGAAAACCGCATGGTTTCTCTTTCAATGATGGCCCGCTTGCACCAGGCTTCCTACTACAACCACTTCCGTCCACTTCATCAAAACTCTTCAAAAGAATCATTTGGTTTCCTCTATCTATACAAACGCGCATCCTTTCATTTTTTTATATTATAGTTGAAAAAGATGGCATTGCATTGTTAATCATGCGTTGGTATTATTTTGGAACAAGGAGGGCGTGATTTCTCTTAGGCATAAGACACCGGATTATATTGATGTGTTTGTAGGGAGTGGACAGGATAACATATGGAGATTGACAGGCGTGTGCCGAGGTGGAGAGATAAACAACCAACTTGGCAGAGACTCGGAGAGTTGCATGTTGTGTGTCATATGCATTGGATGGTGTTGCGTGACTTGAACCAAATTATGTATCCATTTTAAAAAGGAAGGGAATGTTCGGCTAGAAAGATATATGCAAACTTTAGAGATGTCGTACGAGATTGAGGCCCAGTTCTTTGCCAGACTCTGGGAGAAGCTGAGTAGGGGTTGGATTCTGGAAGAATCCCCAGATTCTGGCAAAAGAACTGGGCCTGTAACCTCTCAGACTTCCATTATGTTGGTGATCGGTACACATTGGCAATGAGAAAGTGCTAGTCAAGAAGAATTTGTTCCTCCTTGCCTAAAATACTTGGAACATGATAATGATAATTCAACACCTAAATCATCAAATGATTCTCATATTCTACTCAAATTCTTCAAAAGCAAGCGTGGTAACTAACCCCTTATCCGAGAAAACCACAAACAATATTAATGGCAATTCCATGTTGAAGACACTACTTGAGACGTGAATATTCAAAAGTCCCAAGGGGCTTCAAGACCTTTGTGACACTGCTTAACACATGAATGCTCAAAAGTGTCGAGGGACACTGCTTAAGAAAGGAATGTTCAAAATTCACTTGGGCCAGATTAATTTGGCAACTAGGGTCTAGCAAGGCTAGAGTGGAAAATGGAATGACATTTCATGCAATCTAGAAGTATCTGTATATCTACCCCTAAGCTTGATAGTCTTGTATTCTAGAAAGCCCTAGCAATTTATTTACAGGATGCATATAATGTAAAACACTCCAAAGTTTTATAGATATGAAACTATAAATGAAAAATATACACACAAAGACAAAGCTAATATTGATTCTTTTTTATCTGTGATTAAATCCACTGGATCCATACAATTTATTAAGCATCACAAATTGAATGAAAAATATATGCTACGACAAAGTATAAGTTCATATTGGTGCTAGATAAAATAATTTATAATAATAAATAGTGGAAAAATAATAAATATACAACTAATATACATAACAATGTCTACATTGTTTGTAATGCATATCATACCTAAATTTATTATTCACAATAGTATATTGAATAATCTATATAAATAGAAATTACCTATTTGTAATGACAATATTAGTCATCCCAAAGTAAAAACGTTCAATATAAACTGGTACACTTCAACACGAGCGTCATACCGGCGAACACGAGTGTCATACATTAGCGTAACTGTTACCTCTGATCGTTTTACATGTACTTTCCTAGATAGATGTCCTGTTGCAATTGAGTTATTATGATTGTATTTTCTTGTTCCAACTTTTTGAGAAAGTAGTCAACATACAAAGGGAAAGCGGAGTTAGGGAAAAGCATCAATGAGAATGTAGAGATAGTGAACAAGTTCCTGGAGGATAACAAAGAAATAATTCAGAGGGTGAAAAAGTTTGTGAAGTTCTTGGGGACCAGGGCCTTAGGGATGATGGGAGAGCAAATCAAGGAGGCGATTGGTCTAGGTGGGGGGATGCCATGGAAGGCTTGAACAGTGGTGGGGTATCAATGTCACATCCCTAGTTCTGGTCTGCATTGGGTTAGCTAGTCTTGTGTTGCATCATGTTTAAATTTGAGTTAAACCTGAAATGGGGATTGCCTAAACCCTAGCATCAAAGGAATCCACTAGGTTCAACTAAAATATTCTCAGTGAATCCACATGGCTCTAAAAAATGTTCATCATTTCTGGAAAATGCTAGAAACATTAACCAGAGGTGTTGCATATTTTTCCATGACATATTTGGGCTGTGGATTAAATCATATGCTATTTGCAATTGGGCATTTAAATGCTATATAATATTTTAAATGCTCAATTAATTCTGAACTTAAGTGAGGGCTGTTGGGAATATTCCAAATAGAGCCCACAATTATTTTCAGGATTTTTGAAAACGTTTTGGTATTTTAAATAAAGCCCAAAAGTCACAGAAAAATAGAAAACAGAAAACAATTTAGAAAAGAGAGAGAGAACGCCTACCTGGGCCACTTACTTGCCCTGGCACTGTGCCGGCCTAGCCCACTGGCGCCTGCCAGTCACCACCAACCTCGCGCCAGAAGGACGCAGCGCGCGTGGCCGCCGCTCACGAGCACGCGCCTCGGCAGCTCCTGCTTGCCGCCGAGGGTCTGGATGCCTCTCTTGAGCGCCACGCAACCCTCTAGCCCTCCTACTCTCCCCGTGCCCCTCTCCCTCCTCTGTCTCTCTCCCTCGCTCATCCCCGGACGACCCGAGACCGCCGACGAGCACCACCGCGGCCACCAGCGTCCCCACGCCCAACCAGTTAAGCTACGAGCTCCGCCTTGGATCCGGAAATCTCTACCATGACGCACGTGACGCCGGGTGCCCTGAAGCCACGCCATCTCCGCCGTCTTCATCGCCACGGCCAGCGATCGCCGCCGCCCGATTCGTAGCAACGAAGACGCCCCCGAGCTTGCTGACCACCTCATCGTCCTTCCTGTGAGCTCCTGCTGCATTCTCTTTGCTCGCCCCCTCCATTCCCGTCCCCTAGCTCCATCTTCCGACCGTGGCCGAGGTCGCCGCCGCTGTGCCATGTCGTTGTCGTGGCAACAACCTCCTCCACCCGCTTTTTTAGCGTGTTGCCGTGCTCACCGAGCTCCCAGGAGCCGAACGCGTCCCCTAGCTCCTCCTATCGTGCTCCGCAGCCCCGTTTCGCTCGATGCTGTAACTCCGGCCACCGCCCGGCTTATCACCACCGCCGCTACACGCTGCCCCAGCACACACCACGGCCACCACTGGATGCGTCGCATCACGGGATTTCTAGTGCGCCCAGCCGCGCGTCCAGCCGACGCCGGAGATGGCCGGACGAGGAGCGCCGCCGCGTGTGCTTACCGCTGGTGATTAGTCGTCGGATTAGATGACGTGGCCCAGGCTTAATTAGCACTAACCACCACTTAGTTAACCCCTAGAGTCATTGACAGACGGGCCCCACCCGTTAATTAATCACAGGGCTATTCCCTGTTTAATTTAAGCTAATGCCCGTGGCCCCACCGGTCAGTTTGACCTTGCCACCTCAGCATTGACCTGGCCCCACTAGTCAGCCTCTGCTAGTGATGCTGTTACACTGACATGCGGGACCCACATTTCAGGTTTGACCACGGCCAGCCGCAGTTGAGTTGCTGACGTCATGCTTACTCAATGCTGACGCAGTTAATCATTTCTGGATTTAAAATAATTCAGAGAATTCCAGAAATTGCTTTAAACTTCTAAAAATCATATAAATTCAACCGTAACGCAGAATGAAATAATTTATATATGAAAAATGATCAGAAAAATCCAATCTATCCATCTGTACTAGTTTCATGCATGTTTAAGCAACTTAACCTTGCTGTTTAGTGCAAAACATGACAAGGCACTATTTAAATTCATAAGTTGACTTTGGGATTGAACCTTTTGGTTCAAAATGAACCAAACCCTTCTGGTTTTAGTCGCATTAGCTCAATACATAGCATATTGCCATGTCATGATCATGCATCATATTGTGCATTGCATTGATTGTGTTTCCTTCTCTGTTTTCGGTATTTGTCCCCTCTCGATAGACGTGGTTCCGACAATGAGTTCGATGACACAGATGAAGAGCTATACTATTTTCAGAAGTGCCATGCAAGCAAAACCCCCTTGTTCATTCCGATACAATCCCACTCTCTCGCTCCTGCTCTCTTTTACTGCATTAGGACAACAACGATTCAACTGTTACATGCTGCGGTAGTTGAACTCCTTTCCTCTGCATGACCTGTCATTGCCATAGTAAATAGATGAAACCCACTAGCATGAGTAGGAGTTGTTTGAGTCCTGATGTGCCTACTCATTCATGCTTGTTTGTCATGCCTACTACTGCTTAGAGTTGAGTCAGGTCTGATTCATCGGGGATGAATTGGAATGTGGTGAACATGTCCTACTGTTGAGAGCTAAGTGTGTGAACATGATTTGGTAAAGGTAGCGGTGAGAGGCCATGTAGGAGTACATGGTGGGTTGTCTCATTGCAGCCGTCCTCAGGAACTGAGTTCTGTATTTGTGATCCATGAACCGTTACTACCACACATTGGGTTCCGGTAACTCGACCCCTCTCGGTCTATTAATCAACTCGATCTCTGTCCAGGAGTTGCAACTAGTTTCTGGTGTTTGTAGGTAGTGCTAGTAGTCTACCAAGTGGCACCCGGTACAGGTGGGCTTGGGACAGACTAGGCATAGTGGCCCGGTGTACCAAGTGGCACCCGGATGGTGGGCTTGGGAACCCTGCACACATCTTTTGGGGCCGTGAGCAACACCCCGGACGGATCTCGTTGCGGATGGAACCCGAATAGGCGATAAACCTGGACGAGAGACTTGTGTGGTTAGTCAGGTCATGGCCGACACCCTCGTTGGGCTTCCGCTTGAAGGTTGCCAAGTACATGTCGTGTAAATGACGATAAGTGGTGAGAGCGTGTGTGAAGAAGTACACCCCTGCAGGGTTAACATCATCTATTCGAATAGCCGTGTCCGTGGTAAAGGACTTCTGGGTTGCCTGTATAGTTCATAGACAAGTGAAAGTGGATACTCTAAAATACGCAAGATAAGCGTGAGTGCTATGGATGGCGTTCTCGTAGGGAGACGGGAGCGGATCCGTAGTGGTGTATTGATATGGTGAACATGTGGACTCGTGTGCGCCACTTCAAAAGAGTTATTTGCAGTCGTAGTTCAGGATAGCCACCGAGTCAAAGCTGGCTTGCTGCAGTTAAACCCCACCACCCCCTTTGTTGATAATGATGCATATGTAGTTAGTTCTGATGTAAGTCTTGCTGGGTACATTTGTACTCACGTTGCTTAATTTATGTTTTTGCAGAGAGACTTCAGTCTCGCTAGTAGTTCCACGTGGACTTCGACGTTTAGCTTGTTACCTCAGCTACGATCTTGTGCCCTCGGCAGGATCTGGTAGATAGTCAGGCTTCTCAGCCTTTTTCATTTGAAGATGTATGTACTCAGACATGTTAAGCTTCCGCTTGTGCTTGACTTGTGTGCTCTGAATGCTGGGTCATGAGACTCATGTTTGTAATATCTTGCTCCTCCGAGCCTATTGAATAAAATACTTGAGTTGTAGAGTCATGGTGTGATGCCATGTTGTACTTGCACATATCGAGCATACTGTGTGTATGTTATTGAAATGCTTGGTATGTGTGGGATCTGAATATCTAGTTGTTTAATCTTGGTAGCCTCTCTTACCGGGAAATGTCTCCTAGTGCTTCCACTGAGCCTTGGTAGCTTGCTACTGCTCCGGAACACTTAGGCTGGCCGGCATGTGTCCTTATTCATTCCTGTGTCTGTCCCTTCGGGGAAATGCCACGCGGTGTCTACCGGAGTCCTGTTAGCCTGCTACAGCCCAGTTTACCAGAGTCCTGCTAGCCCAGTTGCTATAGCCCAGGTTCACTTAGTCACGAGGTTTACCGGAGTCCTGTTAGAGAGAGCCACAGTAGCAGCAGCTGCGCGAGCGAGCGAGAGCCAGAGCAGATCCGGCTGGTATGGCCGCCGCCGCCGAAGGGGCCTCGCACTAGGGGAGAGCCACTGTGGAGATGTCGCCCGTGGCGCCGGCTTCAAGGTAGCCGCTCCATGGGGGTGCGGGATGGAGAACCGTCGGCACCGGGAGGTCGAGTTAAGGAGAAGGTGCGATGCGATGAGTGTACAACCTCTTTGGTGGCGCCGAGTGGGCCTCTGCTTCGTCCGAGGAGTCGGTGAGGATGTTGCGGTTTCGGTGGAGCAGGTTAAGGCGACGCTGTGGGGATGGAGCAGCCGCGATAGACGAGGCGATCGTCGGAGCAGCTCCTTGGAGGTGGAGGACGGGGCGGCTGAACCGGCGGGACGACGAGACGGACGAGGATCCTCATCTGGGGAGGTGGACAAGGGACGTCGAGCTGTTGCGATGGACGACGTCGTCGGGGAAGAGGCTCCGGCTGGGCAGCGGTGAGGTGGCGGACAAAGGAGGGTGGGGTTTTGCGGCTGGAGCGGAGAGGTTATGGCGGCCTGGGATTTTGAATGGCGAAAATGAGGCGATGGGAGGGGGTGAACCATGACTTAGGGACGCGCTTGTCCAAAATGTAGGGTGTCTTAAAAAGTACCCCACCAATTTGAACTAGCGGCCCTTTCGGCTCAGGGTTAGAAGGGGGATTTCGCGTGTCAGGATTTGGCAGCTGGAGGGAGTTTTCGCGCGCGTTGTAATTTCGGGACAACAAGGCGCGGGTTGTGAAGGCGCCAGTTTTGGGAGCATGATATCTGAATTTTCGGGATATAACAAGGCACGGGTTGAATTTTAGGGACAAGCCTAACGTGTAATATTGCACTTGTACGTACAAATCAATTCACACTTCCCTCAACCAAAAAGAAAACGAAAAAAATAAAACTATTCACACCACACAAAGAGAGAGTCTTGCCCCGTTTTACTATACAAATGCTATTCAAAGCTACTCCCTCCTTCCATCTATATAGGGCCTAATGCGTTTTTCGATGCTAACTTTGACCAAATATTAGAGCAATAATATATGACATGCAACTTACACAAAGCACACCGTTACATTCGTGTGTGAAAGGAGCTTTCAATGATATAATTTTCACATTGTGCATGTCATGTACTATAAATCTTGTCAGTAGTCAAATGCGGTATTAAAAACGCATTACACCCTATATAGATGGAAGGAGGGAGTATGAATCTATGTTATGTCCAATTAAATTTTTTCGCTGGTTGTATAATGCATGTAACCTACTTGTCGTGGAATTAACACGTCAGATGTCTTTAGTGTGAGGACTTAGTCGCGAGGCCAACGCATCTATGTGGTAGCTTGAGAGGGGTTGAGCGGAATCGAGAGACGCAACACAAGACAAGGGTTTAGACAGCTTCGGGCCCCGGGAAACATCATCCGGTAAAAACCCTACGTGTTGTTTGAGGCTAGATCTCATTATCATCACGAGGGAGTCGCCATAAACCGGCTCTCCTCTAGTTGTGTCTAGCCCTAGAGATTGTTTCTTGCTTGTCCCTCTTTGGGGAGCCCTGCCCCTCCTTATATAAGTTAAAGGGGCAGGTTACATGTAGAGTCCATCTCGGACTAAGACTTAAACTATTTTGACTTCCTTTCCTGGGCTTCTTAAAGTCTGCCGGTTTAACATTGTTTGCCGGTTTAACGTCGTCTGCCGGTTTAACAATGTCTGCCGGTTTAACAATGTCTGCCGGTTTAACAACGTCTGCCGGTTTAACAATGTCTGCCAGTTTAACAATGTCTGCCAGTGCTACCATCTGTCTTAACTCTGTCGGTTTAACACTTGCCGGTTTACCGTCTGTCTTAGCCATCTGTCTTAACTCTGCCGGTTTAACACTTGCCGGTTTACCAAGTCCCGGCCGGGTTACGACTCCGGCCGGGTCATACCGCGGGGTATATCCCCGACATTAGCCCCCAGTTTAATTTGGATCTATCCATGTTAAACTGACTCTGATCATCCTTAAGTCTTTGTCACTTCATTCTTCTAGAAAATCTGGTTTAATAGGCCAGCTTCATAATCAACCTGCTGACATTGGTTTCTCATAGAAAATATATTGTGAAGAATAACTCCTTTAATTTAGCTCCCAATGCTTAAAAACAATATTGGTCCTTGAAATACTCATCTGATCTTCAGCCGGTTTAAGAATGTAGAACTTTGCTGGTTTACAAATATTGATGGCACCGGATCATAACTGTTTGTTAACATCAGCTTTTGAAAATATACCTCTTATATACCCATCACTTGTAGCCCTCAAGTCTTAAGAAGGTAGCATAGCAACAACTTAAGACTTGCTTCAATATAAATATCACAATCTTGAAGAAATCCAGGTTGTTCATCTCAATCACTAGTCAGAATTGAGTGTTCCCCATATGTAGGCCCCAAGTGCCGGGTTGTCATGCTTGCAGCAACCTGGGACTTCTAATTTCCTGATGGTCATAAAAACTTGAATTGTTTGACAGGAGCAATTGGTAGCCCCCAAGGGCCGACTCATTATAATGTGATGAGTCGGGTCTTCAATAAGATGAACAAACAATGACTTTGCATTAGCCCCCAAGTGTCATGGTGCATGCTTGCAGCAACATGAGACTTGCATATTTGATGTAATCTCAACTTAAATAATGTAGCCTCCAAGTGCCGGGTTGTAAGCCTGCAGCAACTCGGGACTATTCCTTAAATTGTAGAATAAATCATATCTATTGATAATATGATAGCCATTGCGCTAAAGCGACTTTGAAAACCTTGATCATAATACTGGTTATTGATAACCATAATAGAAATCCAGCCATGTTGGCTATTTGAATAATATACCCAATGATTTATAAGCGCATAATTCCAATAGCGCAATCCAAATATATACTGGCGACTTATAGTCCAAAGCCAGGCCGGGTCAATAAACACCGGATTATAAGTGATTATGTACTGACAACTTGTAGTTGAAAGTCGAGCCGGGTTAACGAACATTGGGTTAATTTGATGACTGATAGTCATGCCGGGTCAATAGACACCGGTTCAACATAAAATTTATCAAAAGAGAAAAATCTTGACAAAGGCAAATAAAACCGTGTACTCGAGGCTTTTTGAGGGCTGCTAGGCCCAAATTCGAAGCTTTTTGTGGGCTGCCAGGCCGCTGAGTTGAACCATTTAACAAAGCCTTTTAAGATGGACCTCCAACTAACCAATCACCGTTTTAACTTTGACAAGTGTAGGGTCTCAATGAGAGTAACTGTCAAACGTTCGGAGGGCCGTGCCAGGATGACCTGGATAGGAGTGTCTTACTTGATGAAGGCAGGTTAACTCGGGGTTTTAGGTAAATATACCAGGCTTCCAAGCCGTGGGTCGATACCCAGCTACAAGGGTCCATTCAAACTCCTTGGTATTTGACACAAGGAGCCCCCAAGTAACGTGATGAGCTGTGCTCATTGGGTGCCTATGTTTGAGTTGTGCATAGCCTCCAGACTCTCTTTGGCCCCTTGGGTGTGAAGCTCCCAAGCTATGTTGTGGCATGATAGCCGATTTAACAGGTAGTACTCCGCTTTGTCAGCCGAAGCCCCCATGTGATATATTTCTGAGCTGTGCTCGCCGGGTACCTATGTTTGAGTTGTGCTGTGCAACAAACTCTCTTTGGCCCCTGATGATAATATTGTCTTGATAGCCGCCTCAAGAGGGTAGTAACGCCATGTTCTCTTTGGTGAATACACCTATGTTTGAACAGGAAGCCCCCAAGTAATCATATGAAGATGAGCCCATAAGGCATGATAATCATGTTTGAACCGCGTGTCAGGGCAGCAGGTCCTCTTCGGCCACCTTTAACTTTTTGCAAGAGATAAATTCTTCTTTAACCGGTATTTTGAACCGGCTATCGAGAGCTTCAAAGCCTTGTGGGAGATAACTTCCCTTAAGCTGGATATTAAACTGGAATCCTTATTTTTAAGCCGGAAATTTTCTGACTTTTAAATTTGTACCAATATGGCGGTTTAGGGTCCTGCATTAGACAACCTTGCAAACCGAAGTAATTGCTCTTTTAAAGAAGGCAATATATAATATAAAATATATTGGATGAATTTCACCTGATATGTTAGGCCAGCAATTATCCACCGCGGGGTTGATGATCACCCTGGTGACGCTGAAATCAATCATGGCCGAGTTCGGCCGTGGCAGCAGGCAGATGAGTTAGCCGTGGCATTGTAAGTCGGTGTGGACGAGTAAGTTGTTCTCCTCGTTACAAGCCGGTGCGGAATATTGCCAGCACATGCTCCGTACTCGCGGGATAACACTGAAGGAAATATGCCCTAGAGGCAATAATAAAGTTATTATTTATTTCCTTATTTCATGATAAATGTTTATTATTCATGCTAGAATTGTATTAACCGGAAACATAATACATGTGTGAATACATAGACAAACATATAGTCACTAGTATGCCTCTACTTGACTAGCTCATTAATCAAAGATGGTTATGTTTCCTAACCATAGACATGTGTTGTCATTTGATTAATGGGATCACATCATTAGAAGAATGATGTGATTGACATGACCCATTCCGTTAGCCTAGCACTTGATCGTTTAGTATACTGCTATTGCTTTCTTCATGACTTATACATGTTCCTGTAACTATGAGAATTATGCAACTCCCGTTTACCGGAGGAACACTTTGGGTACTACCAAACGTCACAACGTAACTGGGTGATTATAAAGGAGTACTACAGGTGTCTCCGAAGGTACATGTTGAGTTGGCGTATTTTGAGATTAGGTTTTGTCACTCCGATTGTCGGAGAGGTATCTCTGGGCCCTCTCGGTAATGCACATCATTATAAGCCTTGCAAGCAATGTGACCAAATGAGTTGGTTACGGGATGATGCATTACGTAACGAGTAAAGAGACTTGCCGGTAACGAGATTGAACTAGGTATTGGATACCGACGATCAAATCTCGGGCAAGTAACATACCGATGACAAAGGGAACAACGTATGTTGTTATGCGATTTGACCGATAAAGATCTCCGTAGAATATGTAGGAGCCAATATGGGCATCCAGGTTCCGCTATTGGTTATTTACCAAGAATAGTTCTAGGTCATGTCTACATAGTTCTCGAACCCGTAGGGTCCACACGCTTAAGGTTTCGATGACAGTTTTATTATGAGTTTACAAGTTTTGATGTACCGAAGTTTGTTCGGAGTCCCGGATGTGATCACGGACATGACGAGGAGTCTCGGAATGGTCGAGACATAAAGATTGATATATTGGAAGCCTATGTTTGGACATCGGAATGGTTCCGGGTGAAATTGGCATTTTACCGGAGTACCGGGAGGTTACCGGAACCCCCCGGGGGTTAATGGGCCTACTTGGGCCACGAGGGAGAAGAGAGAAGGAGCCAGGAGGGGGCCGCGCGCCCCTCCCCCTCCTAGTCCGAATAGGAGAAGGGAAGAGGGGCGGCGCCCCCCCTTTCCTTCCCCTCTTCCTCCTCTTCCCCCCTTCTCCTATTCCAACTAGGAAAGAAGGGAGTCCTACTCCCGGTGGGAGTAGGACTCCCCCCTTGGCGCGCCCTCCTTGGCCGGCCGCCTCCTCCCCCCTGGCTCCTTTATATACGGGGGCGGGGGGGCACCCCAGAACACAGAAGTTGATCTACGGATCGTTCCTTAGCCGTGTGTGGTGCCCCCTCCACCATATTCCACCTCGGTCATATTGTCGCGGAGTTTAGGCGAAGCCCTGCGCCGGTGGAGCATCATCATCGTCACCACGCCGTCGTGCTGACGGAACTCATCCCCGAAGCTTTGCTGGATCGGAGCCCGGGGATCGTCATGGAGCTGAACGTGTGCTGAACTCGGAGGTGCCGTACGTTCGGTGCTTGGATCGGTCGGATCGTGAAGACGTACGACTACATCAACCGCGTTGTCATAACGCTTCCGCTTACGGTCTACGAGGGTACGTGGACAATACTCTCCCCTCTCGTTGCTATGCCATCACCATGATCTTGCGTGTGCGTAGGAAAATTTTGAAATAACTACGTTCCCCAACAGTGGTATCAGAGCCTAGGTTTTATGCGTTGATGTTATATGCACGAGTAGAACACAAGTGAGTTGTGGGCGATATAAGTCATACTGCTTACCAGCATGTCATACTTTGGTTCGGCGGCATTGTGAGATGAGGCGGCCCGGACCGACATTACGCGTACGCTTACGCGAGACTGGTTTCACCGCTGCGAGCACTCGTTGCTTAAAGGTGACCGGCGGGTGTTTGTCTCTCTCACTTTAGTTGAACCGAGTGTGGCTACGCCCGGTCCTTGCGAAGGTTAAAACAGCACCAACTTGACAAACTATCGTTGTGGTTTTGATGCGTAGGTAAGAACGGTTCTTGCTAAGCCCGTAGCAGCCACGTAAAATTTGCAACAACAAAGTAGAGGACGTCTAACTTGTTTTTGCAGGGCATGTTGTGATGTGATATGGTCAAGACGTGATGAGATATAAGTTGTTGTATGAGATGATCATGTTTTGTTGAAGTTATCAGCAACTGGCAGAAGCCCTATGGTTGTCTCTTTGTTGCATAGGATGCAAGTGCCAAATAATTGCTTTACTTTATCGCTATGCGATAGCAATAGTTGCAAAAGCAATAGTTGGCGAGACGACCATGTAACGACACATTGATATAGATCAAGATGATGAAGATCATACTGTCGTGCCGGTAACATAGAGATCATGACAGTACTTTGGAGATGGAGATAAAAGGCGCAAGATGATCATGGCCATATCATGTCACATATTTTGATTGCATATGATGTTTATCTGTTATACATCTTATTCTGTTTTGTTTGACGGTAGCATTTTAAGATGATCTCCCACTAATTATCAAGAAGTGTTCTCCCTGAGTATGCACCGTTGCGAAAGTTCTTCGTGCTGAGACACCACGTGATGATCGGGTGTGATAGGCTCTATGTTCAAATACAATGGGTGCAAAACAGTTGCACACGCGGAACGGTTAAACTTGACGAGCCTAGCATATACAGATATGGCCTCGAAACACGGAGACCGAAAGGTCGAGCATGAATCATATAGAAGATATGATCAACATAGTGATGTTCACCATTGAAAACTACTCCATCTCACGTGATGATCGGACATGGTTTAGTTGATTTGGATCACGTGATCACTTAGATGACTAGAGAGATGTCTGTCTAAGTGGGAGTTCTTAAGTAATATGATTAACTAAACTTAAATTTATCATGAACTTAGTACTGGTAGTATTTTGCAAATTATGTTGTAGATCAATAGCTTGCATTGTTGCTTTCATATGTTTATTTTGATATGTTCCTAGAGAAAATTGTGTTGAAAGATGTTAGTAGCAATGATGCGGATTGGATCCGTGATCTGAGGTTTATCCTCATTGCTGCACAGAAGAATTATGTCCTCAATGCACCGCTAGGTGACAGACCTATTGCAGGAGCAGACGCAGACGTTATGAACGTTTGGCTAGCTCAATATGATGACTACTTGATAGTTTAGTGCACCATGCTTAACGGCTTAGAATCGGGACTTCAAAGACGTTTTGAACGTCATGGACCATATGAGATGTTCCAGGAATTGAAGTTAATATTTCAAGCAAATACCCGAGTTGAGAGATATGAAGTCTCCAACAAGTTCTATTGCTAAAAGATGGAGGAGAATCGCTCAACTAGTGAGCATGTGCTCAGATTGTCTGGGTACTACAATCGCTTGAATCAAGTGGGAGTTAATCTTCCAGATAAGATAGTGATTGACAGAGTTCTCTAGTGACCATCACTAAGTTAGTAGAACTTTGTGATGAACTATAGTATGCAAGGGATGACGAAAACGATTCCCGAGCTCTTCGTGATGTTGAAATCGAGGAAGGTAGAAATCAAGAAAGAGCATCAAGTGTTGATGATTGACAAGACCACTAGTTTCAAGAAAAGGGCAAAGGGATAGAAAGGGAACTTCAAGTAGAATGACAAGCAAGTTGTCACTCCCGCGAAGAAGCCCAAAGCTGAACCAAAGCCTGAAACTGAGTGCTTACACTGCAAAGGAAATGGTCACTAGAAGTGGAAATGCCTTGAATATTTGGTGGATAAGAAGGATGGCAAAGTGAACAAGGGTATATTTGATATACATGTTATTGATGTGTACCTTACTAGTGTTTATAGTAACCCCTGAGTATTTGATACTTGTTCAGTTGCTAAGATTAGTAACTCGAAATAGGAGTTACAGAATAAACAGAAACTAGTTGAGGGTGAAGTGACGATGTATGTTGGAAGTAGTTCCAATATTGATATGATCATCATCACACACTCCCTATACTTTCGGGATTAGTGTTAAACCTAAATAAATGTTATTTGGCGTTTGCGTTGAGCATGAATATGATTTGATCATGTTTATTGCAATACGGTTATTCATTTAAAATCAGAGAATAATTGTTGTTATTTTTAAATGAATAAAACCTTTGATGGTCATACACCCAATGAAAATAGTTTGTTGGATCTCGATCGTAGTGATACACATATTCATAATATTGATGCCAAAAGATGCAAAGATTATAATGATAGTGCAACTTATTTGTGGCACTGCCGTTTGGGTCATATCGGTGTAAAGCGCATGAAGAAACTCCATAAAGATGGATTTTCGGAATCACTTGGTTATGAATCATTTGATACTTGCGAACCGTGCCTTTTGGGCAAGATGACTAAAAACTCCGTTCTCCGGAACAATGGAACAAGCTACTGACTTATTGGAAATAATACATACCGATGTATGCGATCCAATGAGTGTTGATGCTCGTGGCAAGTATCGTTATTTTCTGACCTTCACAAAATGATTTGAGCAGATATGGGTATATCTACTTGATGTAACATAAGTCTGAAATAATTGAAAGGTTCAAAGAATTTCAGAGTGAAGTGGAAAAATCATCGTAACAAGAAAATAAAGTTTCTACGATCTGATCGCGGAGACAAATATTTGAGTTACGAGTTTGGTCTTCGGTTAAAACAATGTGGAATAGTTTCACAGCTCACGCCACCTGGAACACCACAACGTTATGGTGTGTCCGAACGTCGTAACCGCACTTTATTGGATATGGTGCGATCTATGATGTCTCTTATCGGTTTTACCACTATCGTTTTGGGGTTGTGCATTAGAGACAGCTGCATTCACGTTTAAAAGGGCACCATCTAAATCCGTTGAGACGACACCGTATGAACTATGGTTTAGAAGTAAACCTAAAACTGTCGTTTCTTAAAGTTTGGAGTTGCGATGCTTATATGAAAAAGGTTTTCAACCTGATAAGCTCGAACCCAAATCGGAGAAGTGCGTCTTCATAGAATACCCAAAGGAAACTGTTGGGTACACCTTCTATCACAGATCCGAAGGCAAGATATTCGTTGCTAAAAATGGATCCTTTCTAGAGAAGGAGTTTCTCTCGAAAGAAGTGAGTGGGAGGAAAGTAGAACTTGATGAGGTAACTGTACCTGCTCCCTTATTGGAAAGTAGTTCATTACAGAAATCTGTTCCTGTGACTACTACACCAATTAGTGAGTTAATGATGATGATCATGAAACTTCAGATTAAGTTACTACAGAACCTCGTAGGTCTTCTAGAGTAAGATCCGCACCAGAGTGGTACGGTAATCCTATTCTGGAAGTCATGTTACTAGACCATGATGAACCTACGAACTATGAGGAAGCGATGATGAGCCCAGATTCCACGAAATGGCTTGAGGCCATAAAATCTGAGATATGATCCATGTATGAGAACAAAGTACGGACTTTGATTGACTTGCTCGATGATCAGCAAGCCATGTTAAATAAATGGATCTTCAAGAGGAAGACGGACATTGATAGTAGTGTTACTATCTACTAAGCTCGACTTGTTACGAAATGTTTTCAACAAGTTCAAGGTGTTGAATACGATGAGATTTTCTCACTCGTATCGAGGCTTAAGTCTGTCTGAATCATGTTAGCAATTGCCACATTTTATGAAATCTGGCAAATGGATGTCAAAACTGCATTCCTTAATGGATTTATTAAAGAAGAGTTGTATATGATGCAACCAGAAAGTTTTTGTTAATCTTAAAGATGCTAACAAAGTGTGCAAGCTCCAGCAATCCATCAATGGACTGGTGCAAGCATCTCGGAGTTGGAATATACGCTTTGATGAGTTGATCAAAGCATATGGTTTTATACAGACTTTTGAAGAAGCCTGTATTTACAAGAAAGTGAGTGGGAGCTCTGTAGCATTTCTAATATTATATGTGGATGACATATTGTTGATTGGAAATGATATGGAAATTCTGGATAGCATGAAAGGATACTTGAATAAGAGTTTTTTCAAAGCAAGACCTCGGTGAAGCTGCTTACACATTGAGCATCAAGATCTATATAGATAGATCAAGACGCTTGATAAGATTTTTCAATGAGTACATACCTTGATAAATTTTTGAAATAGTTCAAAATGGAACAGTCAAAGAAGAAGTTCTTGCCTGTGTTACAAGGTTTGAAGTTGAGTAAGACTCAAGACCCGACCATTGCAGAAAATAGAAAGAGAATGAAAAGTCATTCCCTATGCCTCAGTCATAGGTTCTATAAAGTATGCTATGCTGTGAACCAGACCTATTGTATACCTTGCTCTGTGTTTGGCAAAGGAATACAATTTTGATCTAATAAGTAGATCACTGGACATGGGTCAAGAATATCCTTAGTGAGGACTAAGGAGATGTTTCTCGATTATGGAGGTGATAAAAGAGCCCGTCGTAAAAGTTACAACGATGCAAGTTTTTACACCAATCCAGATGACTCTAAGTCTCAATCTGGATACATATTGAAAGTGGGAGCAATTAGCTAGAGTAGCTCCGTGCAGAGCATTGTGGACATAGAATATTTGCGAAATACATACGACTCTGAATATGACAGACCCGTTGACTAAGCTTCTCTCACGAGCAAAACATGATCATACCTTAGTACTCTTTTGGGTGTTAATCACATAGCGATGTGAACTAGATTATTGACTCTAGTAAACCCTTTGGGTGTTAATCACATAGCGATGTGAACTAGATTATTGACTCTAGTAAACCCTTTGGGTGTTGATCACATGATGATGTGAACTATGGGTATTAATCACATGCAAATGTGAATATTGGTGTTAAATCACATAGCGATGTGAACTAGATTATTGACTCTAGTGCAAGTGGGAGACTGAAGGAAATATGCCCTAGAGGCAATAATAAAGTTATTATTCATTTCCTTATTTCATGATAAATGTTTATTATTCATGCTAGAATTGTATTAACCGGAAACATAATACATGTGTGAATACATAGACAAACATATAGTCACTAGTATGCCTCTACTTGACTAGCTCATTAATCAAAGATGGTTATGTTTCCTAACCATAGACATGTGTTGTCATTTGATTAATGGGATCACATCATTAGAAGAATGATGTGATTGACATGACCCATTCTGTTAGCCTAGCACTTGATCGTTTAGTATACTGCTATTGCTTTCTTCATGACTTATACATGTTCCTGTAACTATGAGAATTATGCAACTCCCGTTTACCGGAGGAACACTTTGGGTACTACCAAACGTCACAACGTAACTGTGTGATTATAAAGGAGTACTACAGGTGTCTCCGAAGGTACATGTTGAGTTGGCGTATTTCGAGATTAGGTTTTGTCACTCCGATTGTCGGAGAGGTATCTCTGGGCCCTCTAGGTAATGCACATCATTATAAGCCTTGCAAGCAATGTGACCAAATGAGTTGGTTACGGGATGATGCATTACGTAACGAGTAAAGAGACTTGCCGGTAACGAGATTGAACTAGGTATTGGATACCGATGATCAAATCTCGGGCAAGTAACATACCGATGACAAAGGGAACAACGTGTGTTGTTATGTGGTTTGACCGATAAAGATCTTCGTAGAATATGTAGGAGCCAATATGGGCATCCAGGTTCCGTTATTGGTTATTGACCAAGAATAGTTCTAGGTCATGTCTACATAGTTCTCGAACCCGTAGGGTCCGCACGCTTAAGGTTTCGATGACAGTTTTATTATGAGTTTACAAGTTTTGATGTACCGAAGTTTGTTCGGAGTCCCGGATATGATCACGGACATGACGAGGAGTCTCGGAATGGTCGAGACATAAAGATTGATATATTGGAAGCCTATGTTTGGACATCGGAATGGTTCCGGGTGAAATCGGCATTTTACCGGAGTACCGGGAGGTTACCGGAACCCCCCGGGGGGTTAATGGGCCTACTTGGGCCACGAGGGAGAAGAGAGAAGGAGCTAGGAGGGGGCCGCGCGCCCCTCCCCCTCCTAGTCCAAATAGGACAAGGGAAGGGGGGCGGCGCCCCCCCTTTCCTTCCCCTCTTCCTCCTCTTCCCCCCTTCTCCTATTCCAACTAGGAAAGAAGGGAGTCCTACTCCCGGTGGGAGTAGGACTCCCCCCTTGGCGTGCCCTCCTTGGCCGGCCGCCTCCTCCCCCTGGCTCCTTTATATACGGGGGCGGGGGGGCACCCCAGAACACAGAAGTTGATCTACGGATCGTTCCCTAGCCGTGTGCGGTGCCCCCCTCCACCATATTCCACCTCGGTCATATCGTCGCGGAGTTTAGGCTAAGCCCTACGCCGGTGGAGCATCATCATCGTCACCACGCCGTCGTGCTGACGGAACTCATCCCCGAAGCTTTACTGGATCGGAGCCCGGGGATCGTCATCGAGCTGAACGTGTGCTGAACTCGGAGGTGCCGTATGTTCGGTGCTTGGATCGGTCGGATCGTGAAGACGTACGACTACATCAACCGCGTTGTCATAACGCTTCCGCTTACGGTCTACGAGGGTACGTGGACAATACTCTCCCCTCTCCGCTTCCGCTTACGGTCTCGGCGAATTGCTTGCATGCATATATTGCGTTGATCTCCACCCCTCCCTTGGAACCTTTTGTGCGACCAACACTTCGACCAAACCGCCAGCACGTGCTAGCATTGCCGCTACAGTCTTCTCCATTGTCCCGTGTGGCCTCACAAATACTGTCTACTGATTTGAACTGTGTACTACTCCAGACAAGAGAGTATTTCCTCGTTTTCTGAATCGCCTGTTTCAATGTGTGATAGCTTATGTTCTTGGCAACTAGCACCTTGATAGAGGAGTTGAAAACCAGGCAAACCGGTGAGGCAAACCGACGAGCTCACAGTTAACGGAAAAGGCTAGTGTAAGAACAGGGTCCTCTTGACGAGGGCGGCTCAAAACGACCGCAGGCGGGTCCGGAAGGCGGAGCGACTCGGAGACGAGGCCACTTGGGGGCGAGTCCGAGTGGAGGTGGAACGGGGCCAGGGCAGCTCGGCGCGGCTGCCGCTGAGGACGTCGAGCCAGCAGCATCCGGCGCAGTAAGCAGCGAGGCCGGTTCTGCACAGAGGAGGCCGGTTTGCGGACGGAGGTGAGGCCGCGGGCCGGAGCACTGGGGCGCGGCGGGGGAGTGCAGGCGGGCGCGCGGCCGCGGGACGGAGCCACGCGGCGAGCCGTGATACAGAGGAGGACGAGGAGCGCCGCAGAGCGGCCGGCCTGTGGGTGCGGCTCAGCAAAAACCGCTCCAAAGGTGGGGCAGCGCGGAGGTGCGGTGGTGGCGCGGAGAAGGCCGGTCACGGGTGAGTACGGCTCTAGGCGGCAGGGGCCTCGCCGGGCGGAGATGCGCTCTGGAGCAGAGGATCAACCGACCACGGCGGTTTAGCAGATCTGGCGATCCGGTTTGGGGTGAAGGTGAACCGGCAACTGCGACTTCGCGGAGGCGGATGGCTTGAAGCCGGCAAAGCGGCCCGGGCAGCGCCTCTGGCAACGAGGCAATGGGGCTGGCAGGCGCGCTTGCTGTGATGGCAGGAGGCCCCCGGCAGCCCGAGGCCTGGGACAGCGGTTCGTCGAAGGCGGCGACTCGTCGAAGGAGGCGACTCAAAGTCACGCCGGTGAGGGCAACCACAGCGGATGGCGAGGCCGGCCACAGCAGGGGCGCGTTGGTGGAGGGGCTCTGTCGATTTGAAGGCCGGAGCGCGTCGGGGCCAGATGTTGAGAGCGGAAGTGGAGTCCGCGGACCTGGGCGACTTATGGCTTGGTCGGACGGGGCTGGCAGCTCGCGGTGGGAAAACAACCATGCGGGTCATCTGGAAGCAAACAACGGTGACTGCTCGCTGCAGAGTGGCTCAAAGGTGATGTGAACCGGCGGCGGAGAACGTCAATGGCAGAGCGAAGCGGCGACAGCTGCAACCTGCAGTTCCGCAGTGGTAGAGCGAGGCCGACTGAGGTTTGCGGCAGAAGCAGGCCGGCCCGGATCGGGCGAAAATGGCCGGGGCAGTGGCGTGCCACAACGGAGGCGAGTCCAAGCTGGCGGGGCGATGGCTGAAGAATCGGCATGAGCCACGTCGTTGGCAGATTCACCTGAAGAACTTGACTGATTTTTGGTGCATGCATCTCTTCTCGATCCTTTCCATACAAACATTGCTGGGGCTTTGACCTTCACATGGGAGAGTAGTAGTAGTACTCCGTATTTGCTTTTAATGAGGAGCATTGCTACACAGACGACGATTGCTAGCCGATACATGCACGACATGACTCCTCGCACCATCCATTGGCAATTCTGAACAACCGTACGCCCTTGGATTAGCCATCGTGCAGGTATCGTTCAACCAAAAATCGTCTGTGAAGTAGTTTCGTTTAATGAGGTAGCAGACTGCACCCGGCCTGAAAGTAGCAGGACGGTTTGACGCCACGGTTGTCACAGAAGACGGTTTAACGCGGCACGGCCGTGGCTGTAGTAGTCTGGCGCAAGACAACCGGCCTTCATGGAGGAGTCCGGGTCGTGGGGAGGCGACTTGGGGTCGGAGCCGAGGCCGGGTTGCCTCAAGGCCGGTCGACAGAGACACGCCAGTGAGCGGTTGACCCGGTAAGGGGCGACGGCAGTTTACGGTGACTTGCGGCAGGAACTGAAGGCGGGTTGCCGCGATGGAAAGTGAAACCATGGTCTGCGGTCATAACTCGGATCAGCGCGAAGCGGCCATTGATCCGGCGGAAACCACAGGATGCGATCCGACAGGAGTCTGAGTCCTTCAGGTCGGCGAAGGCGGCGGTTCACGAACGGCGGCTCTCAATGAGGCCGAGCGCAGGCGAAGGAGGAGATGGAGGTGCCAGACTGCGGCAAAGGCGGTACTGCTTGGCGGTGAATCGACGGTGACCGACCGGCCCGGCGGCGGTGAAAGGCCGTAGCTGCTCGGAACAGACGGGCGGTTCGAGGGCGCAGGCGCAGTTGATGGACAAGTCTGGGTTGCGGATGGCCCTGTTTCCTTTCCTGGATCGGGATTGACTCGCCAAGTTTCGCGTATCACCATTGGACCATGGATTAAATCCTTTTTTTTCTCTGGCGGATCGGTTTTCTAGCGGTAGCGCATGGACTGAACTTGACCCGGCGTGCGACGGTTCAGGATTCTTGTCCACCTCGGCGACACATATCATGCCGATAGCGTACAAAAAAGCCAAACCCTAATCTCTTTTTGAACTCAAACTTGTACTGGCCTTTGATCTGACTGTTTGCCTTCAAAAATACAAATCCTTCCTTGATGATTCTTCTTCATCCAAAAATTGCAAATTTTTCGATCCTTTAGAGAGATCCCTTCAAGAACTCAACACCACCGTGCGCGCGCCCCACGGTGGACGCCAACTGTCGTGGAATTAACACGTCAGATGTCCTTAGTGTGAGGACTTAGTCGCGAGGCCAACGCATCATGTGGTAGCTTGAGAGGGGTTGAGCGGAATCGAGAGACACAACACAAGACAAGGGTTTAGACAGCTTCGGGCCCTGGGAAACATCATCCGGTAAAAACCTACATGCTGTTTGAGGCTAGATCTCATTATCATCACGAGGGAGTCGCCGTAAACCGGCTCTCCTCTAGTTGTGTCTAGCCCTAGAGATTGTTTCTTGCTTGTCCCTCTTTGGGGAGCCCTGCCCCTCCTTATATAAGTTAAAGGGGCAGGTTACATGTAGAGTCCATCTCGGACTAAGACTTAAACTATTTTGACTTCCTTTCCTGGGCTTCTTAAAGTCTGCCGGTTTAACATTGTCTGCCGGTTTAACGTCGTCTGCCGGTTTAACAATGTCTGGCGGTTTAACATTGTCTGCCGGTTTAACAACATCTGCCGGTTTAACAATGTCTGCCGGTTTAACAATGTCTGCCAGTGCTACCATCTGTCTTAACTCTGTCGGTTTAACACTTGCCGGTTTACCGTCTGTCTTAGCCATCTGTCTTAACTCTGCCGGTTTAACACTTGCCGGTTTACCAAGTCCCGGCCGGGTTACGACTCCGGCCGGGTCATACCGCGGGGTATATCCCTGACACTACTCATACCAACATTTTAGTGCATTCCAAATGTCTATACTACCGCTGCAATTCAAACTGAATTTGAATTCGTTTCTCTATTTCAATAAGAATCTACAATCATGATTGTTGCCAACTTCAACCATTATTCGTGTATTACCTTAATAACACACCACATGATTACTATAGAGATAGAGATGAACTATGTGTACTAGATGAACTCAAATTCTATTTTTTGAATACACTTGATGTTGATTCCAAATAATAGTACATTTGATGGACTAATTATATAATCATAATCCAAACCATGTTCCATACGTACACCATGTTTATGACACAAAGTATAGTGCCCCGCCCCCTCCACACATTAGCCAAAATTATCATCAATGTTCTACATTATGATATCTTCTTCAAGTATCCGTATCCACTTTTTTATAATGAATTATGATCTTTGTTCGTCTTTTACACCTTCACGATCCTCTTCTATTTGTAGCTAGCTAGCGCTAACTTTCTATCATGCATGCACACGCCCGCCCCCTCTCACCCTCCCTCAGCGTCCCCTCCATCACGCACATTCGTTATTTCTCTTTAGGTCATTCACGCGCGGTGTGTGTAGGCACCCGGCTCCTTTCCAGCACACACCGGTCGATATACCTCTCTAGCCAAGTGTGCCTACCACAAACACATATATACTTCCCCTCTTCTCTTCTCACCGTCCATGCCCCTATGTCCAATACGGTTCCATGCAGGTGCACGCTCCCGCCCCTCGTTTCATTGATCTCATACTAGCACACTCCTCCCCCCTCGATATGGTAGGCCTCTCGCACCACCTCCTAGCCGCACCCCTCTCCCCCTGTCTGTCTCTCCGGAACTTATTTTCTTCTCACACATGCATGCATGTATACGTACCGACCTCCCTACATATAGCCAGGTCGACTATAATCTATTTTCCCCACGCACCAATACACTTACCTCGCTAGTTATGTCTCTCCGTTTCTCAGACACACGACAGTTGATCTTCCAATGTAGTTACGTATGCTTACCACAACCATATAGTCTCCCCTCATCATCCTTGCATATCTCCCAACCCGTCTCTTATTGATATTGCACTACCCTCCGTTTGTCTAGCAGGCCTCTCCCACCATTTGTGAGACGCCACTCCACCACCAACCCTCCGACACTCTACCTTTGTCTTTCTCCCAACCTTATTCCTCTGCTACACATATCCATGGATGCCGATCGATCTCCCTCAATACATAGCTAGGTCTCTCTCCTTCCCCACACATATACTAGTCGATCGGTCTCTGCCCCCTCCACCCCCCACACACACCGGTAGTCGAACATTGTAGGTAGGTATCCATGCCATAGAGAAAAACTGCACCTCTGCCCTCTCAAATTCCACTAGGCGAGCCGCCCTATATCTTTGACGTGGGCAAACACAAATTCGATGACACTCTTTATCGATCATGCAGCCACACACTTCATCCCTGTTTTCAATTCTATCGATATCTCACGTCCATGACTCCGTTTCACACACATTGCATACGTTACGTTTTTTTGTTTGAGATATCATCAACACATTGCCTCTGTTTCGCACAAACCATCTCTCTCACACCCACCCACGTACATACCTGCACCTAAAGAAGAGGTGCACGCAGGACACATGTACTCACATTTCGTTCCTGGCCACACCCGCGCGGGTACACGGTGGAGTTCGTTTTTGTATGAAAAGGCTGCCCACGTGATAATTTGACGCGTGTAGCGGTTTTTTACTCGAAGGAGGGTCGGGTACCACACTTAGATAGAACAAAGTTTGACTTGACGCGTTAGTATTAAATAAAGTTATATATTCCCCAATGGCACGTATAGAATATAAAACGATTGTCGTGGGGATGAAAAAATAGGTTTGTCTCTCGTCACACCATCTCCCACAAGGCGGCGGTGGCCTCTCTCTCTCAACATTGGTCAGTGCTCCGGTCCACCGGCGGAAAGAGAGGATGTGCATCGTCTCTCTGTTCGACGGTGTTGAAGCAGCACGTCCCGATATGCGGTACCCGCCATTCTCTCTGACCAAGCTTCGACGCGTAGGGCCTTCGCCACTTGCTCGTTGCCGCAGTATGGGCAAATCCCGACTGCCGGTGCCCTCCTAGTAACATCCCGACGACCCTCAGGTACAGCTTCCTCCGGCCTTGCTCCACTTCCCGTCTTCCCATGTTGCTGCATGTGGATCTTCTTTAGTTGTTTGCTTAAAACGTATCTCGGCCGGCGTACTTTCCATCTTGTAATCTCGTCCTCAAACCATTTTTGATAAACCACCATGTGCTATCTTTCCCTTATTACATGGAATATGCTTCTTTTTGTCGGTGCATGTGTCTTCAACTCGTGTTATTGGGCAGTAATCGTTTCCTTTCTACCTCCTTTTGCAAACAGGGCTATCCATTTTCACCTTGTTGCTATTGCGACCTTTTGGTGAACTGCACAAATCACTTTTTTCTTAAGAGTATTTTGTGCAGTTCCGCCAAAATGTCACACGGGCAACATTTTTACATTTTTGTGGGACTGTAGAAAGGGGGATTGGTTTTGCTATCCTCCTCATTCAACTCCGTGCCTAATCTTCTCCAACAAGTAGTTAGTCCTAAAGAGAGATCGTAGAGGTGATCGGCTTCTATTTGTGTGTGTTATGTTTCATCATCTAGTTCCACTATTATTGTAATCACACTGATTGGATATCTTAGCAAACAGGGATGGTCCGCTTGATTTTAGTGGAGCTGCACAAAATGATCGGATTGTGGTGTCCTCCATACACCTCTTTTTTGGCTACAGAGCTGGGTGAAACTAGCTGCCAAGCAATGAAAACCGTGCCAAGGAAATGGAGCCATGCCTATGAACAACATTGATCAATTATATATTTTTCTTTATTTGTACACCTTCTCACAACTTTGTCTTCAGTTGTGATGTGAATATTGGCGCTGATCTGCGAACCATTGAGATGCATTAGCAGCCATGGTAGTTTCATTTGTATTTGATGGAATGTTATAAAGAGATAATCTTGAGGCAAGACACATGGATCCTAAGTTGAAACCTTTTTTTTCCAACGGGAACCAAAGTTGAAACCTTCATAGCATCACAGTACAATTTCATTAAAGTTATGCGTACATATAAACAAATTCTAAAGGACTGATAACAATGCCAGAAACAATTCAACTTCGTTTCGCCGACATGTGGGACATCCTTCATCCGGCTCCATCTGACATGCAGCAATATTGAGTGCACAACTGCAGGGAAAGATTCACTCTGGTCGTTGCGCCGCAGTAGTAATGACTAGTGAGCAGTCAAATCATAGAGCCCCACCTTCGCCACAGTAAGTTGCTCGGACGAAGCAACCATCATTTCTCTGTTCCTTGAATCCGCTGGTACTCCCATATTCCCAGAGTAATAAGTTGCTCGGGCGAATCAACCATCACTTCACCTTTCCCACAGTAAGTACCAGTACCTCCTTTTTTTATTCTAGAAACAACCACACGCGAATATTGGATGGTAGTAGCACAACAATTGAATCAAAAATTGAAACCAACCAATGAACTACTACCACTGGTGAGCGTTTGCAAGTATATACATTGACAGACAGAGTACATGACACGTAGTAGCAAACGCTCACCAGTAGTAATAGTTCATTGGTTGGTTTCGATTTTTGATTCAGTTGCTGTGCTGCTATCGTCCAATATTCGCGTGTGGTTGTTTCTAGAATAAAAAGGAGGCACCCCTACTTATGTCACTCCCACTACGCCTAGTCTAACGTTAGTAGGTGACCTTGCGCTTGGCTCTTCGCCTCTTCCGGAAGTCGATGTTCTACAGTAGTACTTCTGGCAATCTGACACCAAATGAACTGCTGCACGTCCACCGCTTGTAAGCAAAAGTTCCTCCTCGTGCCACGAGCCACCGCGCACGCGTTGGCGAGGGAGAAGGCGTAGTAAGCAAGCTTCTCGTCGTTCTGCGAGTTGGTGGGACAAATCAAAGTTATTTAGTACGTACTCTCAAAAGGGCTGACCATGTCATAGCTACCATCGCCTGCTCCATCGTTGAGTACGTGCACTATTCACGTGCCATCGAGGAGAAAAAATATTGCATAGTAGGTGCCATTGAAGTGCATGACTCACTTACGCACTACTTATCTGATTATCTCCATTTTCTTGCATGACATGTGCACCTTGATGCTAGATGTCTCGCGTGTTGGCAAAAGGATGAACAAAGCTCACGTAAGAAAAGAGTTGAAGAACATAGATTCCCGACGACCGAGAAGGAGGAACCTCGCGGTGGGGCGTCTGCAAGGAACCTTGCGCGTTTTCCCCTGTTTTTTGCCGCCTTCCCACCTATAAACAAATAAAAGAACATGAACTCTTCGCTAACCACTAGAGACAATACATCAGGATGCTAAGTTGAAGATGTTTTGTAGTTTATATTGATAACCACGCAACAAGACACACATGTACAGGACGCATGCAGCCACACATGTACACACGCCAACACACTAACTCCATCCGATCCAACTCATGCACATACGCGCACAACATGGAGCACACAACACATGTACACAACACGTGCATGAACACACACTCGGCCACAGAATGCACGTGAATAACACATGCATGCACACACACTTGGCTGCATGGAGGCGTGCACCATCTGCGGTGACGTCCGGTTCATCGTGCTACGGCGAAGCTCGCACACAACGGCGCCTACACATCTCTTGCAGCACCTCTTTGCTGTCGTTGCTCAACGACTAGTCGGAGACGAAGACGACCGCAACCTCGACCTTAGAGCTACTAGCACCGATGAGAAAACACGCACGCTGCACGCACACGAGCACGTACGGAGTGCCCACAATGTGGTGCGTCCCCAGTCACCTCTAGTCCTTCTGCGCACGTTGTCTATCAAGGCGGCTGCATGCCTAATGATGATGCAACTGCATGTTTTCACCACGGATATGTTACTATAGAGGTAGTAACATAGACTAGTGTCATATGCATGAAACTACTAATGGGTATGGGAGCACATGATATTTCCCCATCCGGACCAATCCCAAGTTGGCTTCTCACCTTCTTGGCCCAATGAAAACCCCTCCCC
>NC_041381.1:689844613-689855797 GCF_002162155.2 Triticum dicoccoides | reverse complement strand
CCGCGCGCGCTTCCTACCCAGCGCCAGCTGAGCCCGCCGCTCCACATTAATGGTAAGTCAGGGCGACGCAACCTCTCACTACTTCCAGTGGCGGATCCAGGATTCAAGCAAGCCCCGGGCCCAAAATATTTTTTTGTCATGAGAGAAAAACTTAACGTCCATCAAATTATAGCTACCTCAAATATGGCTCAATTGCACCAAAAATTTAGAATTTAAATTCAATGCTTAAAGATACAACAAAATAGATAAAAAAGATGACAAAATCTATAAACAGTACGTGCAGTAAAAAGAGTACCAAATCAATGGCTTGCTTCGTCATTGTCTTCCATAACTTGATCAACGATGGAAGAAGAGCCAACACCTTAGAGAAATGAAAAGCAAAATTTCATAAGAGAAGACATAATCATTAAGTGACAATTAACACTGTACCGAGTTGAAAACTTACTACTACGACGAGGTAAAATTCCTTTGCAAGATCTATAGGATTGAAGGCGATATATAATAGCATCATCATCAACCTTTGCAAATATTTCTCGCTCAATATTGCATACCATCGAATAATTCAACCAATAATCACCCATCTTATTCCTCAAATAAGTCTTGATAATACTCATAGCTGAGAAATTGAATGTTTGACAGCAGCAGCAACCAACTCCATAAGCAGATTGCAGAATGTTTAATCTTTGAAATATCTATCAACAGACAACAGCCATACCAACTCTCGGCAGCAGTCAACAGATAGCAGAAGGAAGACGGTGTGGCTGAATGAAGCCAGGAGAGATCAAGGTGGCCAGCCGGCGAGCACCGGAGGCTGGAGCAACAGGGGACCAGCCCAGGCTCGGCTAGCGACAGAGGGCGCGGGTGGGCGACGGAGCAGGCGGAGGCACGGACCACGGAGCAGGCGAGTGCTATGTCTTGAGCTTGCGTTGGTTTACCTTGAAGTGGGGGAGAGGAAAACGAGAGGCAAATGGCAAATAATGTAATGCGAGGGAGATGAGTTTGTGATGGGTACTTGGTATGTCTTGACTTGAGCGAAGACCTCCCCAACAACGGCGCCACAAATCCTTCTTGCTACGTCTTGAGCTTGCGTTGATTTTCCTTGAAGAGGAAATGGTGATGCAGCAAAGTAGTGTAAGTATTTCCCTCAGTTTTTGAGAACCAATGTATCAATCCAGTAGGAGGCTCCTCAAAAGTCCCACGCACCTACACAAACAAACAAGAACCTCGCAACCAACACAATAAAGGGGTTGTCAATCCCTTCATGGCCACTTGCAAAAGTGAGATCTGATAGAGATAATATGATAAGGTAAATATTTTTGGTATTTTTATGATATAGATTGGAAAGTAAAAGATGCAAATAAAAGTAGATGGCAAACTTATATGATAAAAGATAGACCCGGGGGCCATAGGTTTCACTAGTGGCTTCTCTCAAGATAGCATAAGTATTACAGTGGGTGAACAAATTACTGACAAGCAATTGATAGAAAAGCGAATAATTATGAGATTATCTAGGCATGATCATGTATATAGGCATCACGTCCGTGACAAGTAGATCGAAACGATTCTGCATCTACTACTATTACTCCACACATCGATCGACTCCTGCCTGTATCTAGAGTATTAAGTTCATAAGAACAGAGTAACGCATTAAGCAAGATGACATGATGTAGAGGGATAAACTCATGCAATATGATATAAACCCCGTCTTTTTATCCTCGATGGCAACAATACAATACGTGCCTTGCTGGCCCTGCTGTCACTAGGAAAGGACACCACAAGATTGAACCCAAAGCTAAGCACTTCTCCCATTGCAAGAAAGATCAATCTAGTAGGCCAAACCAAACTCATAATTCAAAGAGACTTGCAAAGATAACTTAATCATACATAAAAGAATTCAGAGGAGATTCAAATATTTCTCATAGATAAACTTGATCATAAACCCACAATTCATCGGATCTCGACAAACACACCGCAAAAAGAGTTACATCAAATAGATCTCCAAGAAGATCAAAGAGAACTTTGTATTGAGATTCAAAGAGAGAGAAGAAGCCATCTAGCTAATAACTATGGACCCTAAGGTCTATGGTAAACTACTCACAACTCATCGGAGAGGCCTTGGAGATTATGTAGAGGCCCTCCATGGTGGATTGCCCCTCCTGCGGAGCGCCGATGACAACTCCAAGATGGGATCTCGCGGATACAGAAGGTTGCGGCGGTGGAATTAGGTTTTCATGGTTGCTTCTGATGTTTTTAGGGTATGAGAGTATATGTAGGCGAAGGAAGTATGTCGGTGGAGCAACGGGGGGCCCACAAGGGTGGGGGGCACGCCGGGCAGCCTCATTGTCGCCTCGTTTGTTGCTTGACGTCCACTCAAAGTCTCTCGGTTGGCATTTGTTCCAAAAAGATCGTTCCCGAAGGTTTCATTCCATTTGGACTCCATTTGATATTCCTTTTCTTCGAAACACTAAAATAGGAAAAAACATCAATTCGGGCTGGGCCTCCGGTTAGTAGGTTAGTCCCAAAAATGATATAAAAGTGTAAAGTAAAGCCCATAAACATCCAAAATGGGTAATATAATAGCATGGAACAATCAAAAATTATAGATACGTTGGAGACGTATCAAGCATCCCCAAGCTTAATTCCTACTCGTCCTCAAGTAGGTATATAAAAACCGAATTTTTGATGTGGAATGCTACCTAGCATAATTCTCAATGCAATTTTCTTTATTGTGGCATGAATGTTCATATCGAAATGATTCAAGATAAAAGCTTATAAAACATAAAAATAATAATACTTGATGCATACTAACAAATAAGCATGTCTTATCAAAATAGCATAGCCAAAGAAAGCTTATCCCTAAAAAATCATATAGTTAGGCCATGCTTCATTTTCATTACACAAAATACTCCCATCATGCACAACCCCGATGACGAGCCGAGCAATTGGTTCATACTTTTTAATGCGCTTCAGCCTTTTCAACTCTTACGCAATACATGAGCGCAAGCCATGGAAATAGCACTATGGTGGTATATGGTGGTGGTTGTGAAGACAAAATGGGATAAGATAGTCTCACATCAACTAGGCGTATCAACAGGCTATGGAGATTCCCATTAATAGATATCAATGTGAGTGAGTAGAGATTGCCATGCAACGGATGCACTAGAGCTATAAATATATGAAAGCTCAACAAAAGAAACTAAGTGGGTGTGCATCCAACTTGCTTGCTCACGAAGACCTAGGGCGTTTTGAGGAAGCCCATCATTGGAATATACAAACCAAGTTCTATAATGAAAAATTCCCACTAGTATATGAAATGACAACATAGGAGACTCTCTATCATGAAGATCATAGTGCTACTTTGAAGCACAAGTGTGGAAAAGAGACAGTAGCATTGTCCCTTCTCTCTTTTCTCTCTTTTCATTTTTTATTTTTTATTTTTTTTATTTTTTTATTTGGTTGGCTTCTTTGGCCTCTTTTTTATGGGCTTCTTTGGTCTCTTTTATTTTTATAAAGTCTGAAGTCTCATCCCGACTTGTGGGGGAATCATAGTCTTCATCATCCTTTCCTCACTTGGGACAATGCTCTAATAATGAAGATCATCACACTTTTATTGATTTACAACTCAAGAATTACAACTCAATACTTAGAACAAAATATGACTCTATGTGAATGCCTCCGGCGGTGTACCGGGATATGCAATGAATCAAGAGTGACATGTATGAAAAATTATGAAGGTGGACTTTCCACAAATACGATGTCAACTACATGATAATGCAAAGAGCAATATGACAATGATGGAGTGTGTCATAATAAACGGAACGGTGGAAAGTTGCATGGCAATATATCTCGGAATGGCTATGGAAATGCCATAATAGGTAGGTACGGTGGCTGTTTTGAGGAAGGTAAATAATGGGTGTATGATACCGGTGAAATTTGCGCGACATAATAAAGGCTAGCAAAGTGGAAGGGTAAGTGTGCATATATCCATGGACTCACATTAGTCATAAGGAACTCATATACTTATTGCAAAAGTTTATTAGCCCTCGAAGCAAAGTACTACTACGCATGCCCCTAGAGGGATAGATTGGTAGGAAAAGACCATCACTCGTCCCCGACTGCCACTCATAAGGAAGACAATCAAAAGAGCACCCCATGCAACAAATTTGTCACACAACTTTTACCATACGTGCATGCTACGGGACTTGCCAACTTCAACACAAGTATTTCTCAATTTCATAATTACCCAACTAGCATGACTCTAGCATTACCACCTTTATATCTCAAAACAATTATCAAGCATCAAATTGATCATAGTTTTTAATGCACTTTCTATGATAGTTTTTATTATACCCAACTTGGATGCTCGTCATTCTAGGACCAAATTTATAACCATAGCAAATACCATGCTGTCCTAAAGGACTCAAAATTATATAATTGAAGCATGAGATATCAACAATTTCTTCAAAATAAAGCCACCGCCGTGCTCTAGAAAATATAAGTGAAGCACATAGAGCAAAACTATCTAGCTCAAAAGATATAAGTGAAGCACATAGAATATTCTAATAAATTCCCAATCAAGTGGGTTTCTCCCAAAAGGTGTGTACAGCAAGGATTATTGTGGTGATCTAAAAAGCAAAGACTAATATCATACAAGATGCTCCAATCAAAACACATATCATGTGGTGAATAAAAATATAGCTCCAAGTAAAGTTACCGATAGACGAAGACGAAAGAGGGGATGCCTTCCGGGGCATCCCCAAGCTTAGGCTTTTGGTTGTCCTTGAATATCTTGGGGTGCCACGGGCATCCCCAAGCTTAGGCTTTTTCCATTCCTTATTCCATAGTCCATCAAATCTTTTACCCAAAACTTGAAAACTTCACAACACAAAACTCAACAGGAAATCTCATAAGCTCCGTTAGTGCAAGAAAGAAAAACCACCACATAAGGTACTGTAATGAACTCATTGTTTATTTATATTGGTGTTAAACCTACTGTATTCCAACTTATCTATGGTTCATACCCCTACATACAAGCCATAGATGCATCAAAATAAGCAAACAACACACGAAAACAGAATCTGTCAAAAACAGAATAGTCTGTAGCAATCTGTGACTTTCAAATACTTCGGGAGCACTAAAAATCCAACCAAAATAGGAATTCCTAGGAAATTTGTCTATTGATCTACATCAAAAAGAATCAATGCAAAATCATGTTTCTGTGATTTATAGAATTTTTGCTCGTAAGCGCAAAGTTTCTGTTTTTTCAGAAGAATCAAATTAACTATTACCATAGGTTATCCTATAGGTTTTACTTGGCACAAACACTAATTAAAACATGAAAACACATCTAAACAGAATCTAGATGAAATATTTATTACTAAACAGAAGCAAAAAGCAAGAAACAAAAAATAAAATTGGGTTGCCTCCCAACAAGCACTTTTGTTTAACGCCCCTAGCTAGGCATAAAAGCGAGGATAGATCTAAGTGGTGCCGTCTTTGGCACTTGGAAAGAGAAGAGCAAATTTCCTTTCTATGGCATTCATCCTTCTATTTTGGGAAAACACATTTCCATTAATGGAGGAAGTAAGATTAAGCACGTTACGGAAATTTGCATCTAAGCTAGCCTTCATCTCTTTGATAATTTCGTTTTGATAAAAGCATAAGAGGGTGGTAGATTCAACCTTATCATTCATGGGGTGCCCAAATATAGTTTTCATTCTTTCATAGGTATCTATAGCATCCCCTTCAAGAAAACCTCCTTCAAAAATAGAATCTAGAACTTGCTTGAAAGAAGCGGGTAAGCCAACATAGAAACTTTTTTAGTAAACCTCAATTTGATATTGTGGCACATAGCTAGCCCGAATCCTTAATAACCTATCCCAAGCATCTTTTAAAGACTCATCAAGTAAATAACGAAAAATTCCAGAGTCAACTTCATCAAAATTATTCAAACCCTCATTGGTGACACCGTTAGGTCTTTCCATAGCATCATTGTTTTATGAGATTAGAGAGGATAGAGGGATTATCCAAGGTACTGAAACCCTGGAAAGGACCCTTAGTTCTTTTTGATTCGATCATGGCAATGGGAAGGCAAACGGTAGAGAGAGAGGAGATTGGGAAAGATAGGGCGAATAAAACAGCAAGGGTGAAGTGGGGGAGAGGAAAACGAGAGGCAAATGGCAAATAATGTAATGCGAGGGAGATGAGTTTGTGATGGGTACTTGGTATGTCTTGACTTGAGCGAAGACCTCCCCAGCAACGGCGCCAGAAATCCTTCTTGCTACATCTTGAGCTTGCGTTGGTTTTCCTTGAAGAGGAAATGGTGATGCAGCAAAGTAGCGTAAGTGTTTCCCTTAGGTTTTGAGAACCAAGGTTTCAATCCAGTAGGAGGCTCCTCAAAAGTCCCACGCACCTACACAAACAAACAAGAACCTCGCAACCAATGCAATAAAGGGGTTGTCAATCCCTTCACGGCCACTTGCGAAAGTGAGATCTGATAGAGATAATATGATAATGTAAATATTTTTGGTATTTTTATGATATAGATTGGAAAGTAAAAGATGCAAATAAAAGTAGATGACAAACTTATATGATAAAAGATAGACCCGGGGGCCATAGGTTTCACTAGTGGCTTCTCTCAAGATAGCATAAGTATTACGGTGGGTGAACAAATTACTGTCGATCAATTGATAGAAAAGCGAATAATTATGAGATTATCTAGGCATGATCATGTATATAGGCATCACATCTGTGACAAGTAGATCGAAATGATTCTGCATCTACTACTATTACTCCACACATCAACCGAGTCCTACCTGTATCTAGAGTATTAAGTTCATAAGAACAGAGTAACGCATTAAGCAAGATGACATGATGTAGAGGGATAAACTCATGCAATATGATATAAACCCCGTCTTTTTATCCTCGATGGCAACAATACAATGCGTGCCTTGCTACCCCTGCTGTCACTGGGAAAGGACACCGCAAGATTGAACCCAAAGCTAAGCACTTCTCCCATTGTAAGAAAGATCAATCTAGTAGGCCAAACCAAACTGATAATTCGAAGAGACTTGCAAAGATAACTTAATCATACATAAAAGAATTCAGAGGAGATTCAAATATTTCTCATAGATAAACTTGATCATAAACCCACAATTCATCAGATCTTGTCAAACACACCGCAAAAAGAGTTACATCGAATAGATCTCCAAGAAGATCAAGGAGAACTTTGTATTGAGATTCAAAGAGAGAGAAGAAGCCATCTAGCTAATAACTATGGACCCGAAGGTCTGTGGTAAACTACTCACAACTCATCGGAGAGGCCTTGGAGATGATGTAGAGGCCCTCCATGGTGGATTCCCCCTTCGGCGGAGCACCGGCGACGGCTCCAAGATGGGATCTCGCGGATACAGAAGGTTGCAGAGGTGGAATTAGGTTTTCATGGTCACTTTTGATGTTTTCAGGGTACGAGAGTATATGCAGGCGAAGGAAGTACGTTGGTAGAGCAACAGGGGGCTCACGAGGGTGGGGGCGCACCGGGCAGCCTTGTGGCCGCCTTGTTTGTTGCTTGACGTCCACTCCAAGTCTCCCGGTTGGCATTTGTTCCAAAAAGATCGTTCCTGAAGGTTTCATTCCGTTTGGACTCCGTTTGATATTCCTTATCTTCGAAACACTGAGATAGGCAAAAAAACAGCAATTCGGGCTGGGCCTTCAGTTAGTAGGTTAGTCCCAAAAATGATATAAAAGTGTAAAGTAAAGCCCATAAACATCGAAAGCAGGTAATATAATAGCATGGAACAATCAAAAATTATTGATACATTGGAGACGTATCAACGTGAAGGTGGGGAGCGGCGGAGTAGGCGAGCAGGAAGCGCCGGAGCGGAGGGGAATCACCAGCGGGCGGTGGCTGCCAGCGTCGGTGCATCGCTACTTGCTAGGTCGGGGGCTCTGGGTGTCGGGGTGAGTGGTGGGCTTATGCGAGCTGTGGGAAGACGGAGAACCTGGCATGGGCCCTGGATGGCTGGATGTGTGTTGGGCTAAGCCCCGGGCCCATTTCAAAAACATGCATTGGTCATAACTAAAAAAATGCCACGCCCCGGGCCTGGGGCCCAGATCCTCCCCTGACTCCTTCCGCCGTTGAAGCGGCGCGCCGACCGAGGGCACCGCCCGCTGCATGCCCGGCATTTCAGACTACACAGTGGAGAGTAACTTTAGAGCAAGTACTACAATTAGATGACATAAGTAGGCTATAAGGATTTAAATATAGTATTTGTGCTTAGTTGAAGGAGAGAGAAGAGGAGAGAGAAGAGAAGCGCACTAGTAGAAAAAGGGTCAAACGTTCAGCACATTAGTACCAGTTTGCAGATGAACCGGCACTAATTGTCACATTATTGCTGGTTCAAACGGCTAGGCGGTCGTCGATCATTAGTACCGGTTCATGGAGAACCTTTAGTACTGGTTCATGCAACGAACCGATACTAATGAGGCTGTGGCAGGCTATTGTCATGCTGGGGCCCCACCCAGCATGTTTAGTACCAGTTTGTGGCACAAACCGGTGCTAAAGTTATTTAGTTACAGCTGTTTTTAGTCTCACCTCGCTTGGCTAAAAAGCTTTTTACCACCTTAAATATGTTACTTCTCAAACTATCACAACCAGTTGGTCTTCGGTGAACTCTATGTGTAGGATCTGTGGCTGCAATAGGAGTCTTCGCCGGTTCTGAAACCGGGGTAGATTCCTATTGACGATTTAGATTCTAGACAAAAAGATCATTGATGATCAATGCATTTTTGATGTATAATATATTTACATGTTTACACGGACGAAAACTTGCACCGGCATCAAACTTTCAGCCCTTTCTAACATCACGGCAAAAACTGGATGCACCTCGTGTACAAACTGGACAATCTCTTTCGAAGTATCAGGGTTTCGGACGAAAACTCATCTGCTACACCGACATTTCCTTTTTTTAAATTTATTACAACTCCAGACTTTTTTTGCATTCAGTATGCACCATTCAAAGCCACGCAATAAACTTTCAACCCTTTCTGATATCATCTGCTATTCTTCATGCATTTAAAGATTTGTTTTGAGCTAAATGACCCTGAAATTGAAAAGCACTACAAATGAACTCTGAAAAGGTTGGAACTTGGCATGGTATCATCGTTTCACCCACATAGCATGTGCGAAAAAGTAGAGAGGGTTACTGCAAAAACTGGATGCACCTCGTGTACAAACTGGACAATCTCTTTCGAAGCATCAGGGTTTCAGACGAAAACTCATCTGTTACACCAGCACTTCCTTTTTTAAAACTTATTACAACTCCAGACTTTTTTTTGCATTCAATATGCACCATTCAAAGCCACGTCATAAACTTTCAACCCTTTCTGACATTATTTGCTATTTTTCATGCATTTAAAGATTTGTTTTGAGCTAAATAACCCTGAAATTGAAAAGCACTACAAATGAACTCTGAAAAGGTTGGAACTTGGCATGGTATCATGCATCATTTCACCCACATAGCATGTGCGAAAAAGTAGAGAAGGTTACAGCAAAAACTGGATGCACCTCGTGTACAAACTGGACAATCTCTTTCGAAGTATCAGGGTTTCGGACGAAAACTCATCTGTTACACCGGCACTTCATTTATTAAAACTTACTACAATTCCAGACTTTTTTTTGCGTTCAGTATGCACCATTCAAAGCCACGTCATAAACTTTCAACCCTTTCTGACATCATCTGCTATTTTTCATGCATTTAAAGATTTGTTTTGAGCTAAATGACCCTGAAATTGAAAAGCACTACAAATGAACTCTAAAAAGGTTGGAACTTGGCATGGTATCATCATTTCACCCACATAGCATGTGCGAAAAAGTAGAGAGGGTTACAACAAAAACTAGATGCACCTCGTGTACAAACTGGACAATCTCTTTCGAAGTATCAGGGTTTCGGACGAAAACTCATCTGTTACACTCGCACTTCATTTTTTTTAAACCTATTACAACTCCAGACTTTTTTTTGCGTTCAGTATGCACCATTCAAAGCCACGTCATAAACTTTCAACCCTTTCTGACATCATTTGCTATTTTTCATGCATTTAAAGATTTGTTTTGAGCTAAATGACCCTGAAATTAAAAAGCACTACAAATGAACTCTGAAAAGGTTGGAACTTGGCATGATACTGGTATCATCATTTCACCCACATAGCATGTGCGAAAAAGTAGAGAGGGTTACGGCAAAAAATGGATGCACCTCGTGTACAAACTGGACAATCTCTTTCGAAGTATCAGGCTTTTGGACGAAAATTCATTTGTTACACCAGTACTTCATTTTCTTAAACTTATTACAACTCCAGACTTTTTTTTGCATTCTGTATGCACCATTTAAAGTCACGTCATAAACATTCAACCCTTTCTGACATCATTTGCTATTTTTCATGCATTTAAAGATTTGTTTTGAGCTAAATGACCCTTAAATTGAAAAGCACTACAAATGAACTCTGAAAAGGTTGGAACTTGGCATGGTATCATCATTTCACCCACATATCATGTGCAAAAAAGTAGAGAGGGTTACGGGAAAAAAAGAAAATAAATAAAACAACTCAGAAATAAATACAAGAAAATAAATAAAGCAGAAAAGAAAAAACAACATCAAAATAAAAACTTTGCGCACTGCCCAGTGGACCTGCCTGGCCTTGGGCCTAAAAGCAGGCCCATAAGGCCGAGCAGGCCCACAGGGCAACGCGGCAAAGTTAGGCCTGAAAGCCTGCTAAAGAGAGGAGCTCGAGAGAGCTACCGCACTGGGGCTTATAAACTAGTGCGGAAGCATCTCGGCTAGCGAGGTGGGACTAAACTTGTCGCACCGGACCTAAGCCTTTAGTACCGGTTCGTGTCTCTAACCGGTACTAAAGGGTGGCCTTTAGTACCGGTTGGAGCCACGAACCGGCACTAAAGGTTGTCGCTTCCTGCCGTTTGGCCTTGCCAAATTTGACCTTTAGTACTGGTTTGTGCCTCGAACCAGTACTAAAAGCCTCTCCTATATAGCACTTACAAAATTTCAGGTACTTTTCATCCATCTGCTTCTTCTCGTCGTCGACGCCGCCGCACCCGTCGCCCCCCGTCGCCGCCCCCGCCATGCCCGTCCCCATCGCCCCTTCGCCGCCCTCCTTCCACGGTCGACCGTGCCT
>NC_041381.1:689827224-689844167 GCF_002162155.2 Triticum dicoccoides | reverse complement strand
CCCCGTCGCCGCCCCCGCCGTGCCCCGTCGCTCCTTCGCCCCATCGCCCTCCCCCGCCGCGTGCCCGTCGCCCCCCACCGCGCGCCCGTCGCCGTACGTCCCTGCGCCGTCGATCGTACCCGGTCGTCGCCGCCGTAGTACATCATATACAACTCTTATATATTGTTTTTTCTGTTTTTTCTGTTTTTTATACTTTTAGTTTATATAAATGCATGTTAGATTAATGCATGTTAGAAATGTTAGATATTAATGTCATAGATGAATTAGATATAAAATAATGTAGATATATTAATGTCAAATGTTAGATGAATTAGATGAATTAGCTAGATATATAAATTTAGGTATATATATATGAGATTTGATTATCTAATAATTAATTAAAAGTTTACTATAGAACTAGTTGATCTAATAATTAATTAAAAGATTTAAAAGTTTACTATATATGAGATTTTAGTAAGAAGCTTAGAACTAGTTTATTTTTAATAAATGCTTAGTAGTTGAATTAATAGAGCTAGTTGAATTAATAGAACCAGCTAGTTGAATTAATATAACTGCTAGTATGTATTTATATCAATTAATGTTTCAACTATATATGAACATAGGAAATGTCTGACGACGAGAATGATTTCGTTATGTGCGAATACTGCAAAGACAAGCGCGACATGTGCGACAGAAATTTCCTAGTTGATGGTAGGGGTTTCAGCATCAAGCTGGATGAGACCTTCGAAGTGAATGCAGTAAGTCACAACGACAAGTCTTTTTTTCTAATTAAGCATATGCTTCATTTGCTTCAACTTATAATTTTACTTTTTTACTATTCTACTATAGCGTATCCCCTGTCATGCAAGAATTTTTGTATTGGATAAGATATGTTTCAGTACTATGAAACTATGGAGGTAAAGAGAGTTTTACTTGAAGACCGAGCATGGTTATACTTTCCACGCAGAATTATACAATGCAGACACCTACACCTATTTTGAATGCAAAATTTGGCAAGCACTATGCAAGGCTTATGCATTTGAGCCTGATATGGTTATCACCTTTGATATTCGTCCGGAAGATGATAGTGAAGGTAATACCGATATCTGGGTCGATGTGCAGACGCCTCCAGTTCTACCATTATGTGAGTGTTCCTCAACCATATTTATGTCTTTGATATTGTTTATTTTAAAAATAGTTGACAACTAATTTCTATTGACAACTTATTTCCATTCAAGCAAACATGTCTGGCGCTTGGTAGACATGACCTTCCACTATCCCGGGGCTGAACTAAACTGCGAGGAAATAAGTCAATATGTTTCATGGCTTGAGGATCTTGATGCTGTCAAGAGAAATTATTTTCCTAGACTTGCAAATCTTAGTACTCAAAACGTGCGACCAGTAGTGTTCGTATTGAACTACAATCACATGTATTTAGGAAAGATGGTAAGATTTTTTACTATTTGTCCTCAGTGCATCTTTTGCATACATTATTTTTAAGCTAAACTTCATTGCTAAGTATGTTACTATAGGATGTTCTTCAACAGGGACTCCCGATGATAGTTGTGCCTCAGTGGATCTCGACTAACGGTCGCATGTCAATTGTTATCTTACGGCCAAGACATCCTACATTGCACACCAGTGCATTCAGGATTTCTAGAACCGAGGAATGCTTAATAGTGAAAGACTGGAGCAAAATTGTGAATGATCACAGAGAAGTACTAGGGGGAAACAATCAGAAGCGCAACCCACAATTAGGAGACAGGTTCATCTACATGCTCCAATATGATGAATCAGGAGAGCTACACATGTTCTATGCCATTTTACCCGAGAGAGAGCAGCAGGAGTGATTAGCTAGTTCCTGCTATTAGTACTTGTCATCTCATGTCCGTTTTCGTCCTAAACTTAATTATTAGTGATTTGCTTTTGTGGTCTTAGTTATGAACGCTTATAAATAATCTTATATATATATATGATGATTATTAATTAGCTAGTGTTGTTGTTGGTGATGATATGAGATGCAAGAGTTTTTATATTAATACGATGATGATTATGAGTTATTATATAATTTATGAAAGGGAAAATAAATGGAAAACAATCTCTAAATTAAATGGAAAACAAAAAATCAAAGGGAAAATAAATAATAAAACCAAAACCCCCAAACCAAAACCGCCGCTAAAGGTCTCCCCGCCCCCGGCGTTGGCACGTGCCACGTGGTGGCCCTTTAGCGGCGGTTCGTGCAGAACCGGTACTAAAGGTCCTTACAAACCGGTGCTATAGCGTGGGTTGTAAACTTGTAGCCGGTTGTAGCAGGAGCCCCAACATACTTTGTGAGACAAAAGGTGGGGCCATTATTAATGATATAGTATTTATACTAAAGGGACTAACGGACACCTTAATTACTCAGTTGTTTTGAGACAAACCTTGGTGGGGCTATTATTGACTTGGACGTGGAGTTTGGGGGCCAAAGGCCTACTATTATACTTGGCCTTACTCGCATGACTGATCTAACATTCTCTACCCTAGCCACCGTTGTATCATATGGTTTCGCACCATTCCAGATCTTAGCGTTGCCACGCAATTCTTCTCCAGCCCTCCTTCTGGCGTGCACCGTGAGAAGGGACAACAGTCCTCCGAACCCCGCCTTTTGAGATCCTGTACGAGAGAGGGGTCATCAGGTTTTTGGGAGCACACTCCTGTGACTGCTGCCAGCGATGACTTCCTCAACGACAACCTTCTTCCCCGACCTTGGTAACCTCTTCATAAACGACATGAGTGACAACATCAACCACATCGGTTCTTCTCCCGCTGTACAGTATGTGATTCTGTCCTCCTGGTTTAGTCCGCATCATTACTTTGATGTATGCAATTGTCGTCATTGATCTATTTACTGCTGATTCGGATTAAATCTCATAGTAAATTACTCATATATTCAACAATCAAATCCAAAAACCTGATTATAGGCAATTTACTCCGAGTGGTTTTACTGCACTTTTGAAGCCACCTACTTTTAAGGGGTTCAATATAAAAGGTGGCACACAAGAGCAGTATATTGGTTTCAGATCATGTACTGCTATGACGCCACTAAGGGTAAGCCTGAGTGCGATCTTAATCCTACACAGCAAGAAGCTTTTGAGAACATGGATGTCCTCTTCAAAGCCCTGCTGAGTGTTCTTGACGATTCCATTGTGGATTCATATATGTCGTTTGACAGCGGCAAAGACATGTGGGTTGCGCTCGAGGCCACGTTTGGGGCCTCGGGCGCTGGTAACGAGTCGTACGTCATGGAGCAATTATGTGACTATAAGATGACTGATGAGCGCTCTGTTGTTCAGCAGACTCATGAGATACAATCACTCTCTAAGGAACTTGAGTACTTTAAGTGTGTGTTGCCGGACAAATTTGTTGCTGGGACCATCATTGCCAAGCTTCCACCTTCGTGGAACGATTTTGCTACTTCTCTGAAAAACAAGATGCATGAGTTTTCTATTTTGGATCTCATTAGCTCTCTTGATTTTGAAGAGAAGGCGAGAGAAAAGACACACGTGCTCGGGTCGCTGAGGGAGCTTCTAGTGCCCACATGGTACACGAGAAGAACTTCCAGCCCAACCAGCCCCAAAATATGCTGAACTTTTGTTCTTCTGAATGTTAGTTTGCATACCGTATCTTCTGAAGATTAGTTTAATGTGAGTGTCTGCATGCAATACCGCATCCTCTAATTTGGTGGATACCCATTTGTTTTTGTTTTTTGCGAGGAGAAGCCCATATTTCTTGAAGAGGGGGTGATCCCAGAAAAACCATCCTTCCTCCTCGCTTCCACTTATACTCCCTCCGTCCGGGTTTATTAGTCCCATGAGCCAATTGCTAAGACCAAGAAGATGCACATAGAGAAAATAAATCTCCTTAATTTACTCCATAACCACCCTATTAAATAGGCCTAGTAACAAACCAGGCACATGCAGTGGCCGGGGACCACATGCATCCTGCATGCATGGCCAGTCAGCCAAGTCCATGCGCCAGCTCTAATGCAGCAACGCAAAAGAAGAGAGCGATTCTTGGGAAAAAGCGAGTAGTTAGTGCAGCAGGACTTATAAACACGAACAACTAGCTCTCCCGCTTCCGTCTCCCCCCAATCCCCCCTGCTCATCAATCTTCCTCACTTGTCCAGAAAACCCCCGCTCACCTTCTTCCTCACTCGTACAGAAAACGCCTGCTCCTCTTCTTCCACCCCTACAGAAATCCCCAGCCCTTCTTCTTCCCCACTCGCACTGCCACTAGGCTCGCCTCTGGCTACTCTGCTCAAACCCGTGAGCTCGGCGCGACGCCCACAAGGAAAATGGAGTCAGCTGGCCCCAGCGCCAAGAAGATGAGGATCCCTCCAGCAGCGATGCCGGTTGTAGATCCCGCACCCGGTAGCACGGGGGAGAAGCGGCGAGCTCCCCCCCCCACCAGGATCTAAGGAACTGGTAGAATCTCCGGTGGACCGTATCAGCGATCTCCTGGATGTCATCCTTGAGGAGATCATCTCGCTTCTCCCCACCAAGGTTTGCTGCCGCATACAAGTCCTCTCAACTCGGTGGCTCCCTCTATGGCGCACCGCGCCCCTCAATCTCGACTGTCGTTAGATATCTGTCCTTCGTGAATTTGATCTCCTCAGAGCCATCGTCTCCTCTCACCAGCAGGGCCCCGTTCAATGCCTCTGCATCCCGACACGCTACCTGATGTCCATACCCGGCACGGTGGATGCTTGGCTGACATCCACTGAATTCGGAAAACTCCAGCAGTTTGAGTTGTACCATTACCACAAAAGTTTCATACCACAAACACACCAAGAATTCGTGCCCACACCACCATTGTCCATCTCGCGGTTTTCCTCCTCTCTCCACACCACTTTGCCCGGTGCCATCTACCAGACGATCTAGTACAAATGCTTCGACTCCCACCGCTAAAAAAACTTTCGCTTGTGGTGGTTTATCTGTCGGAGGCCTCACTGCACAACATCATCCACTCCAGTTACCCTGCCCTAGAGTGCTTGCTGATTGTTTTGGGAATAGAAATCCGTATCAGTTGTCTCCAAATAAAGTTGCCTCACCTTAAAAGCATTGGAATTTGTTTTGAAGGACATCAACTCATCATCGAAGATGCCCCTTCACTTCAAAGGTTGCTCCTTGATAATTTTTATAGACCTTCACAAATAACTGTCATCTCTACGCCCAAACTGGAGACCTTGGGTGTAATTCGTGACCCGTTTAATGATCACAAGGAGTTGGTGTTTGGCTCCTCACTTTTTCAGGTACCGTATATTATCATCTACACATTTGTAATCATAAGCTGCATTTTTCATTTGTGCGCATAAGTTTTATATCATCTTGGAGTACACTTTGGGTACTAATATTATGTTATATGCTCAATGAAGAGTTCGTCCATTGATAGCCTACCAATGCTGTTGGATTCTGTCAAGATCATATATATCAGAATGCTTAGTTTTGATCTGAACAGAGTTATTGGCTTGCTACGATGCTTTCGATCTCTGGAGATTTTATATAGAGAGGTGATGATTTGATGCATATTTAAAGCCCGTATATACTGTACTAGAATTAACTGTTTAGCTGTCGTTCTTTCAACATACTCTTTTTTCAGACCTTAACTATTTTCAATCTTCATGTCTACTTAGGCACAACCACATGGAGAAAAACATATAACCAATCGGTGGCGTAATAAGCACCAGGATTTTCTCAGTTCTCATGACATTCGTTTGAGGATAATAACGATGGAAGGTTATGCATCCAACCAGGCAAATAGAAGCTTTGTCACATTCTTCTTGTTGGATGCGAGGTTACTATTGTCCATGAGGCTTAATTTTTACCGCAAGAGATTTCTCACTGATGGACACGTTGAACAGCAAAAAAAGAAGTTTCAGGTGGACAAATGGGCCTCTAAACGTGCTTGGCTTCTATTTACAACAAGTTGTAGTCATCCTGAAATAATTGTTTTTGCACAGGATGTTGATTTTATGGATCAGACCGATCCATTTGTTTGTGACTGCAATACAGAGTGGTTGGGTTAGATGTTACTGCCATGTTCAATCTAGGTTTTGTCTAAAAATTTGATGAACAATTAATCCTTGGGCTTTTTGTACCATTTGTATGGTTGAGTTGCATGTTGTTGCCCTCATACTTCCCTCCACCTGCCACTACACTGTCACATCTTCCACAACTACTGTTCATTCCCGTCCGAGGCCTCACCGTCGTTCTCCGCCTTGGTTCGCTCCCTGTGCCCGCCGGCGTCTGGCGTTGTCAACATGGTCAACAACCAAGAGGAATCAGGAGATGACTGTACATGGAGAGGCTGACAGTAGGGACCCACTAGGGTCATTGCATTTCACAAGCAGGTGCCTCGTTATTACAAGCCAAAAAAATACTTCCTCCTAATTGTTTAACAACTAGGTCCCATGCCATTGTCAATGTAGTCAATAAACAAGAAAATTACACAACAAGCAGATAACACCAGGGACCCAACACCTCGCCCAGTTGTTTTTTAGTTTCAGAGACGGAGCTCAACTGCGCGCTGTGCGGGGGCTGTGTCCCGTCTAGCCCACGCTTACGCTTTTATTTAAGCATGTGACAAGCCTAGTTGATATATTTTTTCTTTCTAAAAATGGCTAGCCCAGTTCTTTTTTTTGGAGAATACCAAAACTGAGGCCTACTTGCTTTTCTCAGCCCTGCTGTGCTGCAAATGTTTCAAGACGAGGAGGGATGTAAGTAGTAAGAAATGGGATTCCCTAGAAAATTGGCTATAAGTTGTAAGAAATGGGTTGCAAATTTTTAAACCAAAGCCAACCGGCAATTGCATTAAAATATCATTTTCAGGATTTCTCTACTCTCTACTCTTAGTAAAACCAAAGCCAACTCGCAATTACATTAAAATATCATCTTTTCTCCCACAAGATAAACTACTCATACAAATGCATCTTCATGTTCAGTGCAACGAACGGGCATGTTGCTAGTTAAGATTCTAAATTTTATTCATTTTTAGGAGAATTGTTGTTTGAATTTTATTTGATATAATTTTTTAAAAATTATTTTTAATGTGACTCGAAATTTCATTATTAAAAGAGTTTGGACCCCACCGAAATATGCAAAATTTCGTTGAATTTTTTAGCAGTGCCCAGAATATATGGTTTGTAATGCTAATAAAAAGAATACGGGATTCAGATATCCTTAAGAATTAGCAAATGGGTTGTAAATTATTTAGAATAATGGCTAATGGGTTGTATGTTGTTTTCCACAGATTTGGAGGCTGACTTCTGGGCCTACTAGGTTGACGATGACGTTGTCCTAATTTTTTTGATGCGTACGTAAGGCTTTGTCAACTTAGTCAACACAAAGCAGTGACTATTGGATGTCCATCCAACGGCCGCCGTGCTTCTTCAATCTCTGATCTTCCTACTCCAACCGCCCAAACTAGCGCCAGCAGGACTGCCTGCTCCCTCCTCCCACGGCTGGCTGTGCTGCCGCCAGGCCATCCCTATAACCACCCACACATCCTGTTATTTTCCGGCATGTCAGCCTCACCCCGCAGCCGACCAGTCAGCACTCGTACTTCCCTCAGCGTGGGCATGCGCTGCGGTGGCTTTGCCGGCTCCGGGTGGTTCCCTTCCTGGGCCTCACCCTCGTCCACCGCGTTGTGATCTCGGCGCAGCGAGGTCAACATGGTCAACAAACAACAACCATCAAAAGAGGTTGACAGTAGGGGCCCACACCAGGAAATGCCTCCTTATTACGCGCCAAATAATGATTCCTCCACCTGACAGCTGAGACCCACTGGAAGGGCCTCTGTATTTTGCGAAAAAACATTCCCCCCGCTGTCAGCTCGGACACATCAAAAGTGCCTCCTTATTACGCACAAAAAAAATACTCCCCCTGCTCGCTGGGATCCACCTCGGTGGGAGGCTGACTTGTGGGCCTACTAAGTTGACGGGGATGGAGGGCTTTGTCAACTTAGTCAATATGAACGATTCGAACACCAGTGACTGTACGATGTCCATCCAATGGTCGTAGGGCTTCTTCAACCTCTGGTCTTCTTGCTCCAGCTGCCCAAACCAGCGCCGGTCGTGCTGCGTGCTCCTGCCTCCCGTGGCCGGCTGTGATGCCGCGAAGGCCTCACCGACCCCTACTACTCCCACCGCTGGCCAGGCCATCCCTCTACTCACCCACACTCCCTGTTATTCTGCGACGATGGCAGCCTCACACCACAGCCGAACCAGTGAACCCTCATACTCCTCTATGCATGGGCATCCACTGTCGCGTCTTCCTTGGCTCCGCACCATCCGCTTCCTAGGCCTCGCCCTCGTCCACCGCCCTGGTGCTCTCGGCGTGGCGTGGTCAACGTGGTCAACGAACGACTTCCATCGGAAGAGTACTGTACGTTGATAGGCTGACAGCTGGGTCCATGACAGCCGCAAGGAATTGGCTCCTTATTACGCGCAAAATAATTATTCCTCCACCTGACAGCAGGGACCCACCGGACGGGCCACTATATTTCGCAAAAAAAAAACATTTCCCCTTGACTGCTGGGACCCACCAGCTACATCTTTGCACGCAAGGAAGTGCGTCCGGGCAAAAAAAACGATTCGCCCCCTGACTGCTGGGACCCACCACCTACATCTTCGCACGCAAGGAAGTGCCTGACAGTCGGGACCCACCTGGTCAAAGCGTACGTAGCGTTGTCATTCTGGTCGCGAATGTGTACGTACATACTGGTCGATGTAGAGGCGCGCACGTGTCGTAGAGGCGCACACGTAGCATATACACGTACAGCGGCCAGGGTGCAAGAAAGTAAATACGGCCACGTACATACATACGGGCGGGGTCTCAAACGCCTACTCGCGCATACGTATGGCCAGGGCTCGTGTACACGGCTGGGTCGGAACGGAGAAACTGCATCGTCGGCGTGTTCATGGGGAGCCAACCGGCTGGGTTGGAACTGAATGCATCGTCGTGTTCATTGGGAGGGCTTGGACGGAACAGCCGATGGAAACAAGGCCTGGCGTACCACACAATGGAGTAAACAACCTTGTGTTAGACCGGCCACGGTCGAAACGGGATCCTGTTCATCGGGATGGGTCTGGCGTACCGCAAAACGGAGGAAACGGACTTCTGTTGGACCTCCTACGGTCGAAATGGGGTCTTGTTGATCGGGAAGGCTGTGGCGTACCACAAAACAGAGGAAACAGACTTGTGTTGGAGCGCTACGGTCGAAACGTGGGTCTTGTTCATCGGGAGGGGTGTGGCATACTGCAAAACGGGACTCCACGGGATACTGTTCATCTCCACCGTCGACCTCCTCTAGCCTCCACGGGCTACTGTTCATCCACCGTCGACCTCCTCCACCCTCCACCTGCGACTGTTCATCCACGGGCTCCTGTTCATCCAGCCTCCACCGCGCGCTACTCCACCGGCTACTGTTCAACCAGCCCTCTCCACAGGCTCCTGTTCAACCACCCCTCCATGGGCTACTGTTCATCCAGCCCTCCACTGGCTACTATTCAATCAGCCCTCCACAGGGTCATCCTGTTCATCCAGCCCTCCATGGGGTCCTATTCATCCAGCACCAACCGGCTCTATCGGGGTCCTGTTCATCCAGAGGCAACACCACGGGGTCCTGTTCATCCACCTGTTGGGGAACGTAGAAATTTCAAAAAATTTCCTACATACACGCAAGATCATGGTGATGGCATAGCAATGAGAGGGGAGAGTGTTCGTCCACGTACCCTCGTAGACCGTAAGCGGAAGCGTTATGACAACGCGGTTGATGTAGTCGTACGTCTTCACGATCCGACCGATCCAAGTACCGAACGTACAACACCTCCGAGTTCAGCACACGTTCAGCTCGATGACGATCCCAGGGCTCCGATCCAGCAAAGCTTCGGGGATGAGTTCCGTCAGCACGACGGTGTGGTGACGATGATGATGCTCTACCGGCGCAGGGCTTCGCCTAAACTTCGCGACGATATGACCGAGGTGGAATATGGTGGAGGGGGGCACCGCACACGGCTAAGGAACGATCCGTAGATCAACTTGTGTGTCTTTGGGGTTCCCCCCCCCCCGCCCCCGTATATAAAGGAGCCAAGGGGGAGGAGGCGGCCGGCCAAGGAGGGCGCGCCAAGGGGGGAGTCCTACTCTCACCGGGAGTAGGACTCCTCCTTTCCTAGTAGGAGTAGGAGAGAAGGAAGGGGAAGAGAGAAGGGAAGGAAGGAGGGGGTGCGGCCCCTCCCCCTAGTCCAATTCGGACTAGGCCTTGGGGGGGCGCTCGGCCTGCCCTAGGCAGCCCCTCTCTCTTTCCCGTATGGCCCAATAAGGCCCAATACTTCTCCCCGGCGAATTCCCGTAACTCTCCGGTACTCCGATAAATACCCGAATCATTCGGAACCTTTCCGAACTCCGAATATAGTCGTCCAATATATCGATCTTTACGTCTCGACCATTTCGAGACTCCTCGTCATGTCCCCGATCTCATCCGGGACTCCGAACTCCTTCGGTACATCAAAACTCATAAACTCATAATATAACTGTCATCGAAACCTTAAGCGTGCGGACCCTACGGGTTCGAGAACTATGTAGACATGACCTAGAACTATTCTTGGTCAATAACCAATAGCGGAACCTGGATGCCCATATTGGTTCCTACATATTCTACGAAGATCTTTATCGGTCAAACCGCATAACAACATACGTTGTTCCCTTTGTCATCAGTATGTTACTTGCCCGAGATTCGATCGTCGGTATCCAATACCTAGTTCAATCTCGTTACCGGCAAGTCTCTTTACTCGTTACGTAATACATCATATCACAACTAACTCATTAGTTGCAATGCTTGCAAGGCTTATAGTGATGTGCATTACCGAGAGGGCCCAGAGATACCTCTCCGACAATCGGAGTGACAAAACCTAATCTCGAAATACGCCAACCCAACATGTACCTTTGGAGACACCTGTAGTACTCCTTTATAATCACCCAGTTATGTTGTGACGTTTGGTAGTACCCAAAGTGTTCCTCCGGTAAACGGGAGTTGCATAATCTCATAGTTACAGGAACATGTATAAGTCATGAAGAAAGCAATAGCAACATACTTAACGATCAAGTGCTAAGCTAACGAAATGGGTCAAGTCAATCACATCATTCTCCTAATGATGTGATCCCGTTAATCAAATGACAACTCATTTGTCCATGGCTAGGAAACATAACCATCTTTAATAAACGAGCTAGTCAAGTAGAGGCATACTAGTGACACTATGTTTGTCTATGTATTCACACATGTATTATGTTTCCGGTTAATACAATTCTAGCATGAATAATAAACATTTCTCATGATATAAGGAAATAAATAATAACTTTATTATTGCCTCCAGGGCATATTTCCTTCAGTCTCCCACTTGCACTAGAGTCAATAATCTAGTTCACATCATCATGTGATTTAACACCAATATTCATATCTGTATATGATTAACACCCATAGTTCACACCGTCATGTGATCAACACCCAAAGGGTTTACTAGAGTCAATAATCTAGTTCACATCGCTATGTGATTAACACCCATAGAGTACTAAGGTGTGATCATGTTTTGCTCGTGAGAGAAGCTTAGTCAACGGGTCTGTTATATTCAGAGCCGTATGTATTTTGCAAATATTCTATGTCTACAATGCTTTGCACTGAGCTACTCTAGCTAATTACTCCCACTTTCAATATGTATCCAGATTGAGACTTAGGGTCATCTGGATCGGTGTAAAAGTTTGCACCGATGTACCTTTTACAACGAACTCTTTTATCACCTCCATAATCGAGAAACATCTCCTTAGTCCTCACTAAGGATATTCTTGACCGCTGTCCAGTGATCTACTATTAGATCAAAATTGTATTCCATTGCCAAACTCAGAGCAAGGTATACAATATGCCTGGTTCACAGCATAGCATACTTTATAGAACCTATGAGTGAGGCATAGGGAATGACTTTTCATTCTCTTTCTATTTTCTGCCATGGTCGGGTCTTGAGTTTTACTCAACTTCACACCTTGCAACACAGGTAAGAACTCCTTCTTTGACTATTCCATTTTGAACTATTTCAAAAATTTATCAAGGTATGTACTCATTGAAAAATCTTATCAAGCGTCTTGATCTATCTATATAGATCTTGATGCTCAATGTGTAAGCAGCTTCACCGAGGTCTTGCTTTGAAAAACTCTTATTCAAGTATCTTTTCATGCTATCCAGAATTTCCATATCATTTCCAATTAACAATATGTCATCCACATATAATATTAGAAATGCTACAGAGCTCTCACTCACTTTCTTGTAAATACAGGCTTCTTCAAAAGTCTGTATAAAACCATATGCTTTGATCAACTCATCAAAGCGTATATTCCAACTCCGAGATGCTTGCACCAGTCCATTGATGGATTGCTGGAGCTTGCACATTTTGTTAGCATCTTTAGGATTGACAAAAACTTTCTGGTTGCATCATATACAACTCTTCTTTAATAAATCCATTAAGGAATGCAGTTTTGACATCCATTTGCCAGATTTCATAAAATGTGGCAATTGCTAACATGATTCAGACAGACTTAAGCTTCGATACGAGTGAGAAAATCTCATCATATTCAACACCTTGAACTTGTTGAAAACATTTCGCAACAAGTCGAGCTTAGTAGATAGTAACACTACTATCAATGTCCGTCTTCCTCTTGAAGATCCATTTATTTAACATGGCTTGTTGATCATCGGGCAAGTCAATCAAAGTCCATACTTTGTTCTCATACATGGATCATATCTCAGATTTTATGGCCTCAAGCCATTTCGTGGAATCTAGGCTCATCATCGCTTCCTCATAGTTCGTAGGTTCATCATGGTCTAGTAACATGACTTCCAGAACAGGATTACCGTACCACTCTGGTGCGGATCTTACTCTGGAAGACCTACGAGGTTCTGTAGTAACTTAATTTGAAGTTTCATGATCATCATCATTAAGTTCCTCACTAATTGGTGTAGTAGTCACAGGGACAGATTTCTGTGATGAACTACTTTCCAATAAGGGAGCAGGTACAGTTACCTCATCAAGTTCTACTTTCCTTCCACTCACTTCTTTCGAGAGAAACTTCTCCTCTAGAAAGGATCCATTCTTAGCAATGAATAACTTGCCTTCCGATCTGTGATAGAAGGTGTACCCAATAGTTAACTTTGGGTATTCTATGAAGACGCACTTCTCCGATTTGGGTTTGAGCTTATCAGGTTGAAACTTTTTTCATATAAGCATTGCAACTCCAAACTTTAAGAAATGACAGCTTAGGTTTACTGCTAAACCATAGTTCATACGGTGTCGTCTCAACGGATTTAGATGGTGCCCTTTTAAACGTGAATGCAGCTGTCTCTAATGCACAACCCCAAAACGATAGTGGTAAAACCGATAAGAGACATCATAGGTCGCACCATATCCAATAAAGTGCGGTTACGACGTTCGGACACACCATAACATTGTGGTGTTCCAGGTGGCGTGAGCTGTGAAACTATTCCACATTGTTTTAACTGAAGACCAAACTCGTAACTCAAATATTCGTCTCCGCGATCAGATCGTAGAAACTTTATTTTCTTGTTACGATGATTTTTCCACTTCACTCTGAAATTCTTTGAACCTTTCAATTATTTCAGACTTATGTTTCATCAAGTAGATATACCCATATCTGCTCAAATTATTTTGTGAAGGTCAGAAAATAACGATACTTGCCACGAGCATCAACACTCATTGGATCGCATACATCGGTATGTATTATTTCCAATAAGTCAGTAGCTTGTTCCATTGTTCCGGAGAACGGAGTTTTTAGTCATCTTGCCCAAAAGGCACGGTTCACAAGCATCAAATGATTCATAACCAAGTGATTCCAAAAATCCATCTTTATGGAGTTTCTTCATGCGCTTTACACCGATATGACCCAAACGGCAGTGCCACAAATAAGTTGCACTATCATTATTAACTTTTCATCTTTTGGCATCAATATTATGAATATGTGTATCACTACGATCGAGATCCAACAAACTATGTTCATTGGGTGTATGACCATCGAAGGTCTTATTCATGTAAATAGAACAACATTTATTCTCTCACTTTAGATGAATAACCGTATTGCAATAAACATGATCAAATCATATTCATGCTCAACGCAAACACCAAATAACATTTATTTAGGTTCAACACTAATCCCGAAAGTATAGGGAGTGTGCGATGATGATCATATCGATCTTGGAACCACTTCCAACACACATCGTCACATCACCCTCAACTAGTTTCTGTTTATTCTGTAACTCCTGTTTCGAGTTACTAATCTTAGCAACCGAACAAGTATCAAATACTCAGGGGTTACTATAAACACTAGTAAGGTACACATCAATAACATGTATATCAAATATACCCTTGTTCACTTTGCCATCCTTCTTATCCACCAAATATTCAAGGCATTTCCGCTTCTAGTGACCATTTCCTTTGCAGTATAATCACTCAGTTTCAGGCTTTGGTCCAGCTTTGGGCTTCTTCGCGGGACTGACAACTTGCTTGTCATTCTACTTGAAGTTCCCTTTCTTTCCCTTTGCCCTTTTCTTGAAACTAGTGGTCTTGTCAATCATCAACACTTGATACTCTTTCTTGATTTCTACCTTCGTTGATTTCAACATCATGAAGAGCTCGGAATCATTTTCGTCATCCCTTGCATACTACAGTTCATCACAAAGTTCTACTAACTTGGTGATGGTGACTAGAGAATTCTGTTAATCACTATCTTATCTGGAAGATTAACTCCCACTTGATTCAAGCGATTGAAGTACTCAGACAATCTGAGCACATGCTCACTAGTTGAGCGATTCTCCTCCATCTTTTAGCAATAGAACTTGTTGGAGACTTCATATCTCTCAACTCGGGTATTTGCTTGAAATATTAACTTCAATTCCTGGAACATCTCATATGGTCCATGACGTTCAAAACATCTTTGAAGTCCCGATTCTAAGCCGTTAAGCATGGTGCACTAAACTATCAAGTAGTCATCATATTGAGCTAGCCAAACGTTCATAACGTCTACATCTGCTCCTGCAATAGGTCTGTCACCTAGCGGTGCATCAAGGACATAATTCTTCTGTGCAGCAATGAGGATAAACCTCAGATCACGGACCAAGTCCGCATCATTGCTACTAACATTTTTCAACATAGTTTTCTCTAGGAACACATATAAAAACATAGGGAAGCAACAACGCGAGCTATTGATCTATAACACAATTTGCAAAATACTACCAGGACTAAGTTCATGATAAATTCAAGTTCAATTAATCATATTACTTAAGAACTCCCACTTAGACAGACATCTCTCTAGTCATCTAAGTGATCACGTGATCCAAATCAACTAAACCATGTCCGATCATCATGTGAGATGGAGTAGTTTCAATGGTGAACATCACTATGTTGATCATATCTACTATATGATTCACGTTCGACCTTTCGGTCTCCGTGTTCCGAGGCCATATCTGTATATGCTAGGCTCGTCAAGTATGACCTGAGTATTCCGCGTGTGCAACTGTTTTGCACCCGTTGTATTTGAACATAGAGCCTATCACACCCGATCATCACGTGGTGTCTCAACACGAAGAACTTTCGCAACGGTGCATACTCAGGGAGAACACTTCTTGATTATTAAGTGAGAGATCATCTTAAAATGTTACCGTCAATCAAAGCAAGATAGGATGCATAAAGGATAAACATCACATGCAATCAATATAAGTGATATGATATGGCCATCATCATCTTGTGCTTGTGATCTCCATCTTCGAAGCACCGTCATGATCACCATCGTCACCGGCGCGACACCTTGATCTCCATCGTAGCATCGTTGTCGTTACGCCATCTATTGCTTCTACGAGTATCGCTACCGCTTAGTGATAAAGTAAAGCAATTACAGGGCGTTTGCATTTCATACAATAAAGCGACAACCATATGGCTCCTGCCAGTTGCCGATAACTTCAGTTACAAAACATGATCATCTCATACAATAAAATATAGCATCACGTCTTGACCATATCACATCACAACATGCCCTGCAAAAACAAGTTAGACGTCCTCTACTTTGTTGTTGCAAATTTTATGTGGCTGCTACGGGCTTTAGCAAGAACCGTTCTTACCTACGCATCAAAACCACAACGATAGTTTGTCAAGTTGGTGCTGTTTTAACCTTCGCAAGGACCGGGCGTAGCCACACTCGGTTCAACTAAAGTGAGAGAGACAGACACCCGCCGGTCACCTTTAAGCAACGAGTGCTCGCAGCGGTGAAACCAGTCTCGCGTAAGCGTACGCGTAATGTCGGTCCGGGCCGCTTCATCTCACAATGCCGCTGAACCAAAGTATGACATGCTGGTAAGCAGTATGACTTATATCGCCCACAACTCACTTGTGTTCTACTCGTGCATATAACATCAACACATAAAACCTAGGCTCGGATGCCACTGTTGGGGAACGTAGAAATTTCAAAAAAATTCCTACGTACACGCAAGATCATGGTGATGGCATAGCAACGAGAGGGGAGAGTGTCCGTCCACGTACCCTCGTAGACCGTAAGCGGAAGCGTTATGACAACGCGGTTGATGTAGTCGTACGTCTTGACGATCCGACCGATCCAAGCACCGAACGTACGGCACCTCCGAGTTCAGCACACGTTCAGCTTGATGACGATCCCCGGGCTCCGATCCAGCAAAGCTTCGGGGATGAGTTCCGTCAGCACGACGGCGTGGTGACGATGATGATGCTCTACCGGCGCAAGTCTTCGCCTAAACCCCGCGACGATATGACCGAGGTGGAATATGGTGGAGGGAGGCACCACACACGGCTAAGGAACGATCCGTAGATCAACTTGTGTGTCTTTGGGGTGCCCCCCCCCCCC
>NC_041381.1:689790215-689827065 GCF_002162155.2 Triticum dicoccoides | reverse complement strand
CGTATATAAAGGAGCCAAGGGGGAGGAGGCGGCCGGCCAAGGAGGGCGCGCCAAGGGGGGAGTCCTACTCCCACCGGGAGTAGGACTCCTCCTTTCCTAGTAGGAGTAGGAGAGAAGGAAGGGGAAGAGAGAAGGGAAGGAAGGAGGGGGTGCGGCCCCTCCCCCTAGTCCAATTCGGACTAGGCCTTGGGGGGCACGCGGCCTGCCCTAGGCAGCCCCTCTCCCTTTCCCGTATGGCCCAATAAGGCCCAATACTTCTCCCCGGCGAATTCCCGTAACTCTCCGGTACTCCGATAAATACCCGAATCATTCGGAACCTTTCCGAACTCCGAATATAGTCGTCCAATATATCGATCTTTACGTCTCGACCATTTTGAGACTCCTCGTCATGTCCCCGATCTCATCCGGGACTCCGAACTCCTTCGGTACATCAAAACTCATAAACTCATAATATAACTGTCATTGAAACCTTAAGCGTGCGGACCCTACGGGTTCGAGAACTATGTAGACATGACCTAGAACTATTCTTGGTCAATAACCAATAGCGGAACCTGGATACCCATATTGGTTCCTACATATTCTACGAAGATCTTTACCGGTCAAACCGCATAACAACATACGTTGTTCCCTTTGTCATCGGTATGTTACTTGCCCGAGATTCGATCGTCGGTATCCAATATCTAGTTCAATCTCGTTACCGGCAAGTCTCTTTACTTGTTACGTAATACATCATCTCACAACTAACTCATTAGTTGCAATGCTTGCAAGGCTTATAGTGATGTGCATTACCGAGAGGGCCCAGAGATACCTCTCCGACAATCAGAGTGACAAAACCTAATCTTGAAATACGCCAACCCAACATGTACCTTTGGAGACACCTGTAGTACTCCTTTGTAATCACCCAGTTACGTTGTGACGTTTGGTAGTACCCAAAGTGTTCCTCCGGTAAACGGGAGTTGCATAATCTCATAGTTACAGGAACATGTATAAGTCATGAAGAAAGCAATAGCAACATACTTAACGATCAAGTGCTAAGCTAACGGAATGGGTCAAGTCAATCACATCATTCTCCTAATGATGTGATCCCGTTAATCAAATGACAACTCATTTGTCCATGGCTAGGAAACATAACCATCTTTAATAAACGAGCTAGTCAAGTAGAGGCATACTAGTGACACTATGTTTGTTTATGTATTCACACATGTATTATGTTTCCGGTTAATACAATTCTAGCATGAATAATAAACATTTATCATGATATAAGGAAATAAATAATAACTTTATTATTGCCTCTAGGGCATATTTCCTTCACCACCCCCACCGGGAACTGTTCATCCACCCCACCCCCCAACAACGCTCACTGTTCATCCAGAGGCAGCATCGAATGACTTCAGTTAGCAGCAATAGCGAAGGAATCGCTTGATCGCTCGGGTTCAGTAATGCATAGCCTGCAGTGCAATCGCTCGGGTTTAGTTAGGCGACGCCTCGCGCCCACGCGCGTACGGTACGAGAGAAACACGCATCGCTCGGCCCCCGACCACCCACCGTAACCGGGAACTCCCTGATATTTTCCTCACCCTTGCTTCTACCATGATTTATTCCGTCATGGACGACCCAAAGAATGTCATGCAGCTGCGTCTCCGGCCCGCCCAGGATGAAAAGCCCATTTTCTGTCATGATTTTTTGTCATAGAAGTAGGAGCCCACCACATCTATGATGATACCGGGTTTTGTCACAATTATCATCATAGAAGTGTCATAAGTATGACAGAAAAAAAAATTCGTTCGGCCCAAAATGTCACAGATGTGTCTTTTTTTGTAGTGTGTCTACATAGTTCTCGAACCCGTAGGGTCCGCACGCTTAACGTTCGATGACGATATGTATTATATGAGTTATGAGTTTTGGTGACCGAAGGTTGTTCGGAGTCCCGAATGAGATCACGGACAAGACGAGGAGTCTCGAAATGGTCGAGAGGTAAAGATTGATATGTTGGAAGGTTATATTCAGACACTCGAATGGTTCTGTCGTCGGGGATTTTTCGGAGTACCGAGGGGTTACCGGACCCCCCCCCCCGGGAAAGTTAATGGGCCTCATGGGCCATAGTTGAGAGGAGGTGGCGCGCCCCCCATGGGAGTCCGAATTGGACTAGGGGAGGGGGTGCGGCCCCCTTCCCTTCTCCCTCTGTCTCTGCCTTCCCCCTTTTCCCCCTTAGGAAAGGAAGGGGGGGTCTGAATTGGACTGGGAGTCCTAGTAGGACTCCTCCCTTAGGGGCGCGCCCTAGGTCGGCCCTCTCCCCTCTCCTCCTTTATATACGGGAGCAGGGGGCACCCCAAGGCACATCAATTGTTTCTTAGCTATGTGCGGTGCCCTCCTCCACCATTTACTCCTCCGGTCATATTGTCGTAGTGCTTAGGCGAAGCCCTGCACGGATCACATCACCGTCACCACGCCGTCGTGCTGACGGAACTCATCGACTCCTTCGTACCTCCACTGGATCAAGAATTTGAGGGACGTCATCTCATCGACTCCTTCGTACCTCCACTGGATCAAGAGTTCGAGCTGAACATGTGCAGAACTCGGAGGTGCAGTACGTTTGGTACTTGATTGGTTGATTCGAGAAGACGTCCGACTACATCAATCGCGTTAAGTTAACGCTTCCGCTTTCGGTCTACGATGGTACGTGGACACACTCTCCCCCTCTCGTTGCTATGCATCTCCTAGATAGATCTTGCGTGAGCATAGGAATTTTTTCAAATTGCATGCTATGTTTCCCAACACAAATACCATCGTCCTATATATCAATCTTTACCTCTCGACCATTTCGAGACTCATCGTCATGTCTGTCATCTCATCCGGGACTCCAAATAACATTCGGTCACCAAATCACATAACTCATATAATACAGTATCGTCATCGAACCTTAAGCGTGCTGACCCTACGGGTTCAAGAACTATGTAGACATGACCGAGACACCTCTCTGGTCAATAACCAATAGCGGAACCTGGATTCTCATATTGGCTCCCACATATCCTATGAAGATATTTATCGGTCGAGCCGTTATGATAACATACGTTATTCCCTCTGTCCAACGGTATATTACTTGCCCGAGATTCGATCGTTGGTATCTTCATACCTAGTTCAATCTTGTTACCGATACTCTTTACTCGTTCTATACTGCATCGTCCTGCAACAAACACATTAGTCACTTTGCTTGCAAGGCTTCTTATGATGTGCATTGATATGTCTCCAACGTATCTATAATTTTTTATTGTTCCATGCTATTATATTATCTGTTTTGGATGTTTAATGGGCTTTAATATGCTATTTTATATTATTTTTGGGACTAACCTATTAACCAGAGGCCCAGTGCCAATTTTTGTTTTTTTGCCTATTTTAGTGTTTTACAGAAAAGTAATACCAATCGGAGTCCAAACAGAATGAAACATTCGCGAGGATCTTTCTTGGACCAAAAGCAATCCAGAAGACTTGGAGTTGAAGTCTGGGACTCTATGAGGAGGCCACGAGGCAGGAGGGTGCGCCCAGGGGGGTAGGCGCGCCCCACCCTCATGGTCCCCTCGTAGCTCCACAGACGTACTTCTTACGCCTATATATACTCTTATACCCTAGAAACATTAGGGGGAGCCACGAAACCACTTTTCCACCACCGCAACCTTCTGTAGCCGTTAGATCCCATCTTGGGGCCTTTTCCAGCGATCTGTCGGATGGGGAATCGATCATGGAGGGCTTCTACATCAACACCATTGCCTCTCCGATGAAGCGTGAGTAGTTTACCACACACCTTCGGCTCCATAGTTATTAGCTAGATGGCTTCTTCTCTCTCTTTGATTCTCAATACCATGTTCTCCTTGATGTTCTTGGAGATCTATTCGATGTAATATTCTTTTGCGGTGTGTTTGTCGAGATCCGATGAATTGTGGATTTATGAACAAGATTATCCATGAATATTATTTGGTTCTTCTATCAATTCTTATATGCACGATTTGATATCTTTGGAAGTCTCTTTGAATTATCGGTTTAGTTTGGCCTACTAGATTGATCTTTCTTGCAATGGGAGAAGTGCTTAGCTTTGCGTTCAATCTTGCGGTGTCCTTTCCTAGTGACAGTAGGGGCAACAAGGCACATATTGTATTGTTGCCATCGAGGATAAAAAGATGGGGTTTATATCATATTGCTTGAGTTTATCCCTCTACATCATGTCATCTTGCTTAATGCGTTACTCCGTTCTTATGAACTTAATACTCTAGATGCATGCCAGATAGCGGTCGATATGTGGAGTAATAGTAGTAGATGTAGAATAGTTTTGGTCTACTTGACACGGACGTGATGCCTATGTTCATGATCATTGCCTTAGATGTCTTCATAATTATGCGCTCTTCTAACAATTGCTCGGCAGTAATTTGTTCACCCACCATAAGAGCATCTCCAACGGACGCGCCAAAAGACGCGAGCGCGCGGTAAATTGGGGTTTTAGCGCACGCGGCAACTTTTTGCGCGCTCCAGTGGGGGCGGGAAACTACAGCGTGCGGGAAGCGATAGCGCGCATGGTAGATAGCGGCAGCTCGGGCAGTAGATTTGGCGCGCCGCTTCGTGGGCGCCTATAAAATGCGGCGCTCGCCACGCGTTCCACCACACTTCCATGTAACCTTCCCCTCACCACCTCGCCGCTTCCATGCTTTCTCGCCACATCCAGCACCCCGCCACCACTGCACCACCATGCCACCGCGCCGCCGGGGATCTTCGGGCTACCTCAGCGTCCGTGAGCACCCCAACGGCTGGTACTCTACTGATATCCGGTCCGGTGATGTCCAACTCGGCCTTGGATCGTTCTGGACCGTGCATGAGGCGGCCCGCGCGTATAATGCGGCGGCGTGGCGCTTGGAGAGGCTCCCGTCCGGGACGTCCACACACACCAGCAGGTGCAAGCCCTCACCCCTCCGCTTCGTCTGCTCATAGACCAGGACCGTGCAAACCATGTTCGGCTGCAGTGCCACCTCCTCGTTGCCGAGGAGGACGAGTGAGCCATGGCGGAGTGGCGCTGGCGCCACCCGGATGACGTCGCCAACGAGCGCGCCTACTGGGGGGAGAGGACGGCAAAGGAGACGCGCTGAGCGGGCGGACCGGCGTCGGTGGAAGGCATTGGCGATATCGCAGTGCGATATCATTGAAGCAGGTGGGAGATCCATATTCACGTCAGACGATGAACGTTGGGACAACATATGGCTCGATACCTCGAACAACACCTCCGAGGATGAGGATGATGATGAGGACTCGGAGTAGTTCTACCTGCACCATAGTTTTATCTAGTTGCACCATAGTTTATTTTATGTAGTTTGGTTTTATCTATCTATGCTATGAACTTGTTTTATCTATTTGTATCGTCTATGCTATGAACTATGTAGAATATATTTGTATCATTTTTTAATTGTTGATGTCAAATTTATTTGCTGTCCAAAATGCAACAAATATGGACTTGCACGCGCTACATTTTAGTGTGTTGCTGGAGCTGCGCGCGCGCACTCTATTTTAGTGCGGCTGCTGGAGCCAGCGCTGTGCGCTGCGCTAAAGTTGGCGATGGGCGTGCGACAAACTACTTTTTAGCGTGCCACGCGTTGCGCGGCTGTTGAAGATGCTCTAATACATGCTATCTCGAGAAAACCCACTAGTGAAACCTATGGCCCCCGGGTCTCTTTCTTATCATATTACATCTCTTTTATTTACATCGCAACTCGTTTACTATTTTGCAATCTTTACTTTCCAATCTATACAACAAAAATACCAAAAATATTTTCCTTACTATCTCTCTTAGATCTCACTTTTGCGAGTGATCGTGAAGGGATTGACAACCCCTTTATCACACTGGTTGCAAGGTTCTTGATTGTTTGTGCAGGTACTAGGTGACTTGTGTGTCGTCTCCTACTGGATTGATACCTTGGTTCTCAAAACAAAGGGAAATACTTACGCTACTTTGCTGCGTCACCCTTTCCTCTTCAAGGGAAAACCAACGCATGCTTAAGAGGTAGCAAGAAGGATTTCTCGCGCCGTTGCCAGCGATATATACGCCAAGTCAAGACATACCAAGTACCCATCATAAACTCTTCTCCCTCCCATTACATTATTTGCCATTCACCTCTCGTTTTCCTCTCCCCCACTTCTAAAATGATTTTCGAAAACCTTTGCCTTTTCTTCGCCTTCTTCCCGTATGTCTTTTTGTTTGTGTTTCCATGTGCCTTATATTTGCTTGCATCTTTGCTTGCTAAAAATCTATTGATATGGATCCACTTAAAGTGTTCTACTTGGATCATCTTCAATCCTTATGCACTCGTGCTGAATCCCCAACTAGCTTAGTTGATGGGAAATCTTTAGATGAGCATGCTCATTTTGTGCGTCACCGTTTGTCTGAAAAAGGGGGACTCTTATGGGATCAAATAAACAGATTGCTGTGTTATGCTTGGAATCTTTGTGAAATTTATGATTTTACTTGTTTCTCTAAGAACCCTAAAAACACCTTCCCTACCTATGCGAGTTTAATGATAATGAAATCTTATCTTCTTATGCAAAGGGTGTTTATAGTTACTATGATATCGAACAAATAGAAGAATTTGTTGGTTTTAAGGGTGCTTATGAAGTTGCTTCTTTGATTGAAAAGTATGATATTACACTGTACGAATCTGAAAATTTTGACATACTTAAATATTGCTATGAAAACTATGCTCATAATGTCTATGTCACAGAATTTATTGAAAGAATGGCCGTTGCTTTGGAAGAAAATAATAATATGCATGAATCTATAGATAATGATGATTCCGATGATTTGATTGAAATGTCCCTTGATGAACATGATGCTTGCTATTCTTGTGGCCAGGATGCCAATATTTATGAAGATGAATTTGCTATAGTTCCTTATGTTAAACATGAGATCATTGCTATTCCACCCATACTTGATAGTTACTTCGATGAAAAGCATGATTGCGATGATGTTATTATAAATTATATTAATGTCAATCGTGCTAGTAATATGCAAAACCCTAAGCTTGGGGATGCTAGTTTTGCTATGTCATACTATTTGTTGCAATGATCATGATTGGGGTGATTCTTTTTATGATCTTGAAAATTTATTTAAGCCCCATGATGAATATGAGATTGATAATAGTGTTTGCAATATTGTTGAAAGTGGGTTTGGAAGAGTGTCAACTTTAGATCCCACATATTTGGAGAATGTTTAATCTTATGAAATGTTTGAGAAAAGTGGGTTTGGAGAGGTCGTGACTTTAGTTAATGTTAATCCCACTATTTCAAAAGAGTGTCAACTTCGCATGCATGTGGATCATGTTGAAAATATTTTATGTGATAGCTATTTTGTTGAATTTGCTTATGATACCACATGTAATTATTATGAGAGAGGAAAATATGGTTGTAGAATTTTTCATGTCACTAAATTACCTCTCATTATGTTGAGATTGCTATTGTTTCTTTCCGCTTCCCTACATATGCTAGTTTTTGCTTGCTATGATAATTTGTTTGACTATAAGATGCCTATGCATAGGAAGTATGTTAGACTTAGATGTGTTCGTCACGTGTTTTATGATGCCCTCTTTGTCCTTCAATTCTTGTCATTCTTGTGAGCATCTTTAAAATTAGCAATGCCTAGCTAGGGGCGTTATACGATAGCGCTTGTTGGGAGGCAACCCAATTTTATTTTTGTTCTTTTCTTTTTGCTCCTGTTTAGTAATAAATAATTCATCTAGCTTCTGTTTAGATGTTGTTTTATGTTTTAATTAGCGTTTGTGGCAAGTAGAACCTTTGAGAAGACTTGGGTGAAGTCTTTGCGATCTTGCTGTAAAAAACAGAAACTTTTGCGCTCACGAGAATAGCTGTAATTGTTTACTGGACAGTAATTTTAGATTGATTATTTTTTCAGTTGATTAATAGACAAATTCCTCATGTCCACCAATTTATTTCAGAATGTTTAGAGTTACATAAGTATTCTAAAGTTACATATTGCTACAGACTGTTCTGATTTTGACAGATTCTGTTTTTCGTGTGTTGTTTGCTTATTTAGATGAATCTATGAGTAGTATCGGGGGGTATGAACCATATATAAGTTTGAATACAGTAGGTTTAACACCAATATAAATAAATAATGAGTTCATTACAGTACCTTAAAGTGGTGGTTTATTTTCTTATACTGACGGAGCTCATGAGATTTTCTGTTGAAGTTTTGTGTTGTGAAGTTTTCAAGTTTTTGGGTAAAGATTTGATGGATTTTCGAATAAGGAGTGGCAAGAGCCTAAGCTTGGGGATGCCAAAGGCACCCCAAGATAATTCAAGGACGACCAAAAGTCTAAGCTTGGGGATGCCCCAGAAGGCATCCCCTCTTTCGTCGTCGTCTATCGGTAACTTTACTTGAGGCTATATCTTTATTCACCACATGATATGTGTTTTGCTTGGAGCGTCTTGTATGATTTGAGTCTTTGCTTTTTAGTTTATCACGATCATCCTTGATGCACACACCTTTTGGGAGAGACACGCATGAATTGTAATTTATTAGAATACTCTATGTGCTTCACTTATATCTTTTGAGCTAGACAATTTTTCTCTAGTGCTTCACATATATCTTTTTAGAGCACGGTGGTGGTTTTATTTTATAGAAATTATTGATCTCTCATGCTTCACTTATATCATTCTGAGAGTCTTTTGAATAGCCTGGTAATTTTCTTTGGTTATAAAATTAGTCCTAATATGATGGGCATCCAAGATGGGTATAATAAAAACTTTCATATAAAGTGCATTGAATACTATGAGAAGTTTGATTCTTTATGATTGTTTTGAGATATGAAGATGGTGATATTAGAGTCATGCTAGTTGAGTAGTTGTGAATTTGAGAGATACTTGTGTTAAAGTTTGTGATTCTCGTAGCATGCACGTATGGTGAACCGTTATGTGATGAAGTTGGAGCATGATTTATTTATTGATTGTATTCCTTATGAGTGGTGGTCGGGGATGAGCAATGGTCTTTTCCTACCAATATATCCCCCTAGGAGCATGCGCGTAGTACTTTGTTTCAATAACTAATATATTTTTGCAATAAGTATGTGAGTTATTTATGACTAATGTTGAGTCCATGGATTATACACACTCTCACCCTTCCACCATTGCTAGCCTCTCTAGTACCGCACAACTTTCACCGGTACCATACACCCACCATATACCTTCCTCAAAACAGCCACCATACCTACCTATTATGGCATTTCCATAGCCATTCCGAGATATATTGCAATGCAACTTTCCACCGTTTTGTTTATTATGATACGCTCCATAATTGTCATATTGCTAGCCTGATCATGTAGTTGACATCGTATTTGTGGCAAAGCCACCGTTCATAATTTTTCATACATGTCACTCTTGAATCATTGCACATCCCGGTACACCACCAGAGGCATTCACATAGAGTCATATTTTGTTCTAAGTATCGATTTGTAATTCTTGAGTTGTAAGTAAATAAAAGTGTGATGATCTTCATTATTAGACCATTGTCCCAGTGAGGAAAGAATGATGGAGACTATGATTCCCCCAGAAGTGGGGATGAGACTCCGGACTAAAAAAAGAAGAGGCCATAAAAAAAGGAGAAAGGCCCAAATAAAAAAAGAATGAGAGAAAAAGAGAGATGGGATAATGCTACTATCCTTTTACCACACTTGTGCTTCAAAGTAGCACCATGCTCTTCATGATAGAGAGTCTCCTATGTTGTCACTTTCATATACTAGTGGGAATTTTTCATTATAGAACTTGGCTTGTATATTCCAATGATGGGCTTCCTCAAAGTGCCCTAGGTCTTTGTGAGCACGCAAGTTGGATGCACACCCACTTAGTTTTCTTGTTGAGCTTTCATACACTTATAGCTCTAGTGCATCCGTTGCATGGCAATCCCTACTCATTCACATTGATATCTATTGATGGGAATCTCCATAGCCCGTTGATACACCTAGTTGATGTGAGACTATCTTCTCATTTTTGTCTTCTCCACAACCACCATTCTATTCCACATATAGTGCTATGTCCATGGCTCACGCTCATGTATTGCGTGAAGATTGAAAATGTTTGAGAACATCAAAAGTATGAAAAAATTGCTTGTCTTGTCATCGGGGTTGTGCATGATAAAATACTTTGTGTGATGAAGATAGAGTATAACCAGACTATATGATTTTGTAGGGATAACTTTCTTTGGCCATGTTATTTTGAGAAGACATGATTGCTTTGTTAGTATGCTTGAAGTATTATTATTTTTATGTCAATATTAAACTTTTGTCTTGAATCTTTCGGATCTGAACATTCATGCCACAATAAAGAAAATTACATTGATAAATATGCTAGGTAGCATCCCACATCAATTTTTTTGTTTTTATCATTTACCTACCCGAGGACGAGCAGGAATTAAGCTTGGGGATGCTGATACGTCTCCAACGTATCTATAATTTATGAAGTATTCATGCCATGTTTACAATAGTTTTATATGATTTTGGTATGATTTGATTAGAACTAACCCAGACTGGCGCTGTTTTTAGCAGAACTACCGTGGTGTTGTTTTTGTGCAGAAATAAAAGTTCTCGGAACGCATTGAAAATCAACGGAGATTTTTTCTGGAAAATATGAAAAATTCCGGAACAAAAATCTACCGGAGGGGAGTCCCGTGGGCCCCACGAGGGTGGGGGCGTGCCCACCCCCTGGGGCATGCCCCCTGCCTCATGGACTCCCCGAAGGCCCCCCTGACGTGAAATCAATGCCAACTCCTCCTATAAATATAGAAACCTTCGGGAAATAACCTAGATCACGAGTTTCGTCGCCGCAAGCCTCTGTAGCCATGAGAAATCAATCTAGTCCCTCTCTGGCACCCTGCCGGAGGGGGCCATCATCACCGGAGGCCATGGGGAAGGATATTGGAGGGGCCATCATCGCCATGAAGGCCAAGGACCAGAGGGGGAACCTCTCCCCAACCAGGGGGGAGGCCATGGAGGTAGAAGCACAAGGGGGAGAACCTCTCCTCCTCTCTCTCGGTGGTGTCGGAGTGCCATCGGGAGGGGAATCATCGCCGCGGTGATCGTCTTCATCAACATCACCATCATCATCACCATCCTCATCTCTTTTAAGCGGTCCACTCTCCCGCACCCCGCTGTAATCCCTACTTGAACATGGTGCTTTATGCCACATATTATGATACAATGATGTGTTGCCATCCTATGATGTTTTGAGTAGATATCCTTTATCTTTGGGTTGATTGATGATCTAGATTGGTATGAGTTGTATGTTTTATTTTGGTGCTGTCCTATGGTGCCCTCCGTGTTGCGAAAGCGTGAGGGATTCCCGCTGTAGGGTGTTGCAATATGTCCATGGTTTAATTATTGTCTGCGTTGCGTGAGTGACTGAAACACAAACACGGATAAGTGGGACATGGCGTATGGGAATAAAGAGGACTTGATACTTTAATGCTATGGTTGGGTTTTACCTTAATGATCTTTAGTAGTTGCGGATGCTTGCTAGAGTTCCAACCATAAGTGCATATGATCCAAGAAGAGAAAGTATGTTAGCTTATGCCTCTCCCTCATATGAAATTGCAATAGTGATTACCGGTCTTGTTAACAATTGCCTAGGACTATTCCACACACCGATCCATCATTATTCCACACTCACTATTTATAATATTTAGTAATATATTCTAACTTTATGATAACAACACCTACTTTCATATTTTAGCTCTCCAATATCATGCAAAGTTATCCTCTTCATACCCACAATGTAGTTTTATTTCCCGTTTCTAGTTGGAAGCAAACGTTTAGTGTACGTAGAGTCGTATCAGTGGCAGATAGGGCTTGAGAGAATATTGATCTTACCTTTAGCTACTTGTGGGTTCGACACTCCATACTTATCACTTCCACCTTTGGAAATTGCTATGATGATTCCCTACACTTGGGGATTATCACAAATCCTAATCTCTATCTATGCCAACCCAACAAACACCTTCGTAGATACCTGTAGAGCATATTTATAATCACCCAGTTATGTTGTGACGTTTGATAGCACACAAGGTATTCCTCCGGTATCCGGGAGTTGCATAATCTCATAGTCGAAGGAATATGCATTTGACATGAAGAAAGCAATAGCAATAAAACTGAACGATCATAATGCTAAGCTAACGGATGGGTCTTGTCCATAACATCATTCTCCTAATGATGTGATCCCGTTCATCAAATTACAACACATGTCTATGGTTGGGAAACTTAACCATCTTTGATGAACGAGCTAGTCTTGTATAGGATTACTAGGGACACAATGTTTTGTCTATGTATCCACACATGTAACAAGTTTCCGGTTAACACAATTCTAGCATGAATAACAAACATTTATCATGATATAAGGAAATATAAAATAACAACTTTATTATTGCCTCTAGGGCATGATTCCTTCAAGGGGGGCTCCAAGGGGAGCACAACCCACCTGGGCGCGCCTGGGGGCCCAGGCGCGCCCTGGTGGGTTGTGCCCACCTCGGCTACCTCCTGCACCACCTCTTTGCTCTATAAATACCCCAAAAATCCCAAAACCCTAGGGGAGTCGACGAAACACAATTCCAGCCGCCACAACTTCTAGAAAGGCAGAAACCATAGATCCAATCTAGACACCATCACCGAGGGGTTCACCATCCTCATTGGTGCCTCTTTGATGATGGGTGAGTAGTTCATTTTAGACCTACATGTCTGTTGTTAGTAGCTAGATGGCTTCCTCTCTCTCTCTCCCTCTCTCACTCTCTCTCTCTCTCTCTCTCTCTCTCTTGATTCTCAATACAATGGTCTCTTGGAGATCTATTTGATGTAACTCTTTTTGCGGTGTGTTTGTTGGGATCCGATGAACTTTAAGTTTATGATCAGATCTATTTTATCCATGAAAGTTATTTGAGTTTTGATCTCTTATATGCATGATTGCTTATTGCCTCGTCTTTCTTCTTCGAATCTTTGGTTTAGTTAGGCCGATTAGATCAATTTTTCTTGCCATGGGAAGCGGTGCTTTGTGATGGGTTCGATCTTATGGTGCTCAATCCTAGTGATAGAAGGGGACATGACACGTATGTGTCGTTGCTATTAAGGATATCAAAATGGGGTCTATTCCTACATGAATAGATCTTGTCTACATCATGTCATTGTTCTTATTGCATTACTCCGTTTTCCCATGAACTCAATACACTAGATGCATGCTGGATAGCGGTCGATGTGTGGAGTAATAGTAGTAGATGCAGACAGGAGTCGGTCTACTAATCCTGGACGTGATGCCTATATGATGATCATTTCTTGGATATAGCCATAACTATTTGAAGTTCTACCAATTGCTCAATAGTAATTTGTTTACCCGCCGTATGCTATTTTTCTTGAGAGAAGCCACTAGTGAAATCTACGGCCCCCCAAGTCTCTTCTTTATCATATTTGCCTTCGACATCTATTTTTATTTGCTTTTATTTTTAGATCTATTAATCCAAAAATACCTTGCTACAATTTATTGTTATTTATTTCATCTCGCGTTCCCGCGAGATCTATTTATCCAATCTACTAGAATTTTATCTATCTTTTTACCCGGGAGGGATTGACAACCCCTCTTTTACGTCGGGTTGCAAGTATTTGTTCTTTGTGTACAGGTATCGTTTACATAGTGTTGCGTGGTTCTTCTACTGGTTCGATAACCTTGGTCTCATCACTGAGGGAAATACCTACCATAGTTGTGTTGCATCATCCCTTCCTCTCTGGGGAAATACCAACGTAGTTCAAGCTGCATCAGTTACTAACCTCGATCTTTATATTGGCGTGACAGGATGAAAAGGACCCCCAGCAGTTTTGAATAAAACTCACAAAGGCAAAGATGGTTTTCTTCCCTTTTGAAAGATCAAATCATTCCTCTCGTGTCATTCCCTCCAAAACATGAATATAATTAGCTCATGCACTGGCGACGTTAATTGATCCAATAAAATAAGTAGCCAATCTAGCCCAGAAAATTTAAATATCTCATCATCTGGTAAGTTCCAGACCTCCCTTACCGCCATACGGAGCGCACGAGCCTTGGGACAACTCGTTAGAGCATGAAACACGCCTTCATCTTCAACTTCACAAATCAAGCATGAACTAATGGTAGTTTGGTGGTGTTTAACTCTATTTACTTGAACTGCCAAACTGTTTGTAGCAGCATGTGAAGCAAAAATTCTGATTTTCTGAGGGACCCGAGCCTTGCAAATAATATTCCATAGCCTCCTTTCCCATTCACAACATGACTAGAACTACCTGAGTCAATCTTAGTATCCCGTAGGTTCAATGCCTGCCTATACGAGAAACTTTTAAACGAGAACACCCCATTTTTCTTGTAGTGCCAAGCAATAAAATCTTTTTATATTCATGGATATTGTTATATTGATATGATTACTTCATCGTTTCTCAATATTTAGACCGTCAAAGAGATTACATGGTACACATGTTGGGTAGTATTCCACATCAATAATTCTGTTTTTATCATTACCTACTCGAGGACGAGTATGAATTAAGCTTGGGGATGCTTTATACATCTCTAATGTACCTATAATTTTTATTGTTTCATGCTACTATAATATCAATCTTGGATACTTTATGTGCATTTATGTGCTATTTTATATCATTTTTTGTGACAAACCTATTAACTCAGTGCCCATTGCTAGTTGTTGTTTTTGGCTTTTTAGAAAATTAATATTAAACGAAGTCCAAACACGACGAAAATTTTTGGTGATTTTTTCTATACCAAAAGGGACCCACGAGGGCTCCGAAGAAGACCTGAAGAGCCACAAGGGTGCGACAAGCTCACTAGGCGCGCCACAAGGGGCGCCCTCGAGCTTGTGGGGCCCTCATGGCACCTCTTTACCAAATTCTATCTCTATAAATTCCCATATATTCCCAATATACCATAGAGCCGCCAGAAACACTTTTTGCGCTGCCGCAAGCCTCTATTATTCTGTGATCCCATCTGGAGGTCTTTTCCGGTACTCTTCCCTAGGGGAATCAATCATGGAGGGCGCCTACATCATCCTTGCCGCCTTCCGATGATGTGTGAGTAGTTCACCACAGACCTACGGGTGCATAGCTAGTATCTAGATGGATTCATCTCTCTCTCTCTGATCTTCAATACCATGTGCTCCATGATCTTCATGGGGTTCTATTCGATGTAATCTTCATTTGTGGTGTGTTTGTTGGGATCCGATGAATTATGGGTTTATGATCATATTATTCATTGAAAGAAACTGAGTCAATTCTGAACTTTCTTATGCATGATTATGATAGCTTTGATTTCTCTCTGATCTATCCGTTTAGTTTGGCCAACTAGATTGATTTTTCTTCAGCGGGAGAGGTGATTTGTGATGGGTTCAATCTTGCGGTGCTCTATATCTCTGTGACAGGAGAGGACACGATACATATTAGTATTGTTTATTTTTGACTATTTACATATTAGTATTGTTGCCATTAAGGATAAAACAACATGGTTCATTCACGTTGATTGGGTTTACTTTGTCTATATCATGTCATCTTGCTTAACACGTTACTCTGTTTTCATTAACTTAATACGATGCATGCTGGATAGCGGTCGAAGGGTGGAGTAATCGTAGTATATGCAGGCATGAGTCAGTCTACTTTTCTCGGATGTGATGCCTATATGTGTGAGCATTTCCTATGAATACACATAACTATGCGTTTTTCTATCAATGCCCAACAGTAATTTGTTTACCCACCGTATGCTTGCTTTCAAGAGAGAAGCCTCTAGTGAAAACTATGGCCCCAGGTCTCGCCTTTATCATATCAAAAATCCAAAAATCCCTATTGCAATTTATTTACTTTATTTATTTAATTTTTATTTAGTTTAGTAATTTATCTTTCGCCTATACGAAATTTGATCCTTGTATTAACGAGTACGAGGGGATTGACAACCCTCTTGCAAGCATTGGTACCAGTATTTGGTTTTGTGTGTGCAGGTGTTGTTCACTACTATTTGCGTTGTTCTTCTACTGGATTGATAATCTTGGTTCTTAACTGAGGAAAACACTTATCTCTACTATATTTATACCTGGACATCTGCCAGGCTGGGACGGGATTCGGGCCAGGCCTACCAAAGCCCAACGCAAAAAACCTAGGCCCAAGCCCAGCCCGACCCGACTGTCGGGCCTAAAAATCAGGCCCGAGCCCGGCCCATTATTCAAAAAGCCTGGTGGGCCTCGGTGTCGGTGTCAAAACCGACGGATCTCGGGTAGGGGGTCCCGAACTGTGCGTCTAGGACTAGTGGTAACAGGAGGCTGGGGACACGATGTTTACCCAGGTTCGGGCCCTCTCGATGGAGGTAAAACCCTACTTCCTGCTTAATTGACCTTGATGATATGAGTATTACAAGAGTTGATCTACCACGAGATCAGAGAGGCTAAACCCTAGAAGCTAGCCTATGGTATGATCGCTATTGTGTCCTACGGACTAAACCCTCTGGTTTATATAGACACCGGAGGGGGCTAGGGTTACACAGAGTCGGTTTACAGAGGAGGAGATCTTCATCCGAATCGCCAAGCTTGCCTTCCACGCAAAGGAGAGTCCCATCCGGACACGAGACGAATTCTTCTGTCTTGTATCTTCATAGTCCAATAGTCCGGCCAAAGTATATAGTCCGGCTGTCCGGATACCCCCTTATCCAAGACTCCCTCAGTAGCCCCTGAACCAGGCTTCAATGACGATGAGTCCGACGCGTAGGTTGTCTTCGGCATTGCGAGGCGGGTTCCACCTCCGAATACTCCAAAGTTAATTCCGAACACAAGGACCATGTCCAGATCTGCAAGATAAATTCCATATATCACCGTAGAGAGAATAATAATCCATGAATCTGATCTGCTGACAATTCTTCATTGTGTGACATCACGCCATGGCTCGGTAACTTATTCGAACCGTTTTTACAACCTGCTCCCGCACACATCGCGAGGCGGTTTCTTTGGCATGTCCTGTCAAAGCAGAGATCGTGTCCCCTTATCGCGGGATCTCCATCAATACGGGTATGGGTAACCAACTAGCGCCATCAATCGAGGCGCCTGGAAAGATAAGAGATATCGAGAGGCAAGTGGGGAGGCGCACATTCTACATTGCCTTTATAAAGGGATAGAGATCTCCCGTTTTTACCCACGCCTTCTTCCTCCTTTGCTCATCCGTTCTCGCACCCTTGAGCTCCAGCGCCCAAGTTCTCACCTTCTTCGTAGGATCGCATCATGTCCAGAGCGGGAGGCAAGTGGATGGCCTCCTCTGTCACAGAGGAGAACATCACCAAGCTTCGGGAAGCCGGATACCTGGCCGAGAATATCGCGCACAGGCTTCCAACAGAGGGACAGATTACCCCCACTCTGAAGTCTCGGGAGAGAGTGGTATTTATCCCTCATTTCGTCTGCGGACTAGGATTTCCACTCCACCCATTTGTCCGCGGGCTTATGTACTACTATGGGCTAGATTTTGACGATCTGGCACCGAATTTTGTCCTTAACATCTCGGCGTTCATCGTCGTGTGCGAGGCATTCCTCCGCATCAAGCCCCACTTCGGCCTGTGGTTGAAGATGTTCTGCGTGAAGCCGAAGATTGTGAGCGGCCAACAGGCGGAGTGCGAAGGTGCCATGGTGGGCAAAATGCCCAATGTCACATGGCTTGACAGCTCCTTCGTTGAGACCGTAACGGGGTGGCAATCAGGGTGGTTCTACATCACCGAGCCACGTGACGCCGACTGGGTGGCGGCCCCCAAATTGAGATCCGGAATCCCCACGCGGCTCACTTCTTGGGAGAAGAAGGGCCTGGCCTGGGGCGAACCCACAGAGCTGGCCGGACTCGAGACCTGCATCCGAAGTATGAGGGACAAGAAGATCAAGCTTGTTAACGTGGTCCAGGTCATGCTCATTCGCCGGATTCTCCCGTGTCAAAGACAGGCATTTGATACGTGGGAGCTCGACCCGGCCGAACACCAAATGCTGCTAGAGCTCGTCAGCACAACGCACAAAGAAATCTAGAAGGTGTTATTCAAGACCGGCAAAGTTCCTCCTCCCCTTTCCGAGGACCGGGGGCTTAGCACAAGCCGCCTCGCCAATCTGGTAAGTCCTCTGGTTATTTGTAAGGTATTTCCTTCCTGGTATGTTCGTGGGAGGATTCTTAGGTCACTATATTGACCGAACAGGATTGGGTGGAGATGGCGGAGCGGATTAACTGTCCGGCTCCATTCTCTGAGGACCCAGCGAGCGCACTCCTAGCGGAGATGCTGGTTCTGGCGCCTTACAAGGTGCCGGAGAAAAAGGCCGAAAAGAAGGCCGCAGGGACCCGTAAGGGTCTCCGGCGCGAAGCCGCACCAGACGCCTCGCCAGAAGATGACGAGGAGCACTCCTCCCACAAAGGGGAGGAGAGGAAGAAGAAGAAGGCCGCCTCAACTGAGGGGCCGGAGGGTCCAACAAGGTGGCCGCGGGGACCAGAAAAGGTCCCCGGTGCAAGGCCGTGATAGAGTCGTCATCTGAAGAAGACGAGGAAGATTCTCCCCCCGAAGACGGGGGAGAACATGAAGAAATGCCTCCCCCCGCGCTAGGAAGGGGAAGAAAAGGAAGGCCGCCCCGTCAGGGGAGGCCGGGACGCCGAAGAAGGGAAAAGCGTCCCTTCCCGATCACTCCACTACCTCCGCCTTCAGCGACGAGGAGTGTCTGCCCAGGGGTAAAGCCCCGGGCGAGGTCGTAAGTATCCGCATTCCATAATACTTTCCGTGCGACTTTGACCTCATGGTTTATAATGAAGCCGGACATGTTTATGCAGTCCGGCCGGGTCCGAGCTCGAGGAGTCCTCTTCGGAGGAGTCTCTAAACGAGTCAGAGATGAATTCGTCCCGACGGCAACCTCCCCACGACCTGTGGATGACACTGAAGTGTTGTCTCGGAGGATGCCAAAGCAGGAGGCGGTGGCTCCGGGGATGCCCCAAGGCAAGATCTCGGGCGCCGGACACATGGGAGATGAGAACCCCATGGATTATGCTGACGGGAGCCACAGCAAGTCTGGCTTCCAGCTGGTTACTACGCCGGAGCCTACAAAGGTTCCAGATTCCAGTAAGCAGTCCCTCGTGAAGGAGGGCGAGCCGGCCGTGCCGATGACCTCCGCCCAGCCAAAGGCATCGAATAATTTGTTGGAAGTGATTCAAGGCGCTTCCATCGAGGATGAACACCGTACACTTATGGGTACGGTGATTGAGAAGGTTCGGTCCGCCAAGGGCGGTTTGACCGAAGCCTGCACCAGCCTGCTAACAGACTTTGAGGTGAAGAAAGTGTGAGAAAATATCACCCAATAGACAGTAGCCCCTGATACTCCGGTTGGTGTTTGGAAAGAATAGCCAAACGAAGGGTCAACTAAAAAACCGCAGGAAGCTAATGGTATTTGTCTGAATGAATCAAACAGGCACTGCTGCTGACCGCCGCTGCGTGCACGGCTGAGTTTGCCGGACTCAAGCGCGAGCTGGGGCAGTCCGAAGAAGAGCTCGGCCTCGTGAAGTGATAACCTGCAAGTATACGGGATAGTTGTAGCCTCTTTCAATAAGTAAGAGTGTCGAACCCAACAAGGATCAAAAGGTAGAACAAATACTCTCTCAAGTCCTATCAGCCACTAATACGACTCTACGCACGCTTGAATTCGCTTTACCTAGAACAAGTATGAAACTGGAAGTACTTTGTAGGTGTGATAGGATAGGTTTGCAAGAAAGTAAAGAACGTGTAAATAGAAAAGTAGGGGTTGTTTAGATAAAGATGCAATAAAGTAAATATAGCGAGTGTGGAAAAGTGGTGGTAGGAGTTGTGGAATTGTCCCTAAGCAATTGACTATGTTACTAGACCAGTAATCACTATTGCAATTCTTTTTGAGGGAGAGGCATAAGCTAACATACTTTCTCTTCTTGGATCATATGCACTTATGATTGGAACTCTAGCAAGCATCCGCAAATACTAATGATTTATTAAGGTAAAACTCAACCATAGCATTAAAGTATCAAGTCCCCTTTATCCCATATGCAACAATCCCCTTACTCGGGTTTGTGTTTCAATCACTCGCGCAACCCACTATAAGCGAATCATGAACGCAAAGCAACACCCTACAGCGGGAATCCCTCATGCTTGCGCAACACGGAGGGCTCCATAGGACAGCACCAATAATAAAACATGCAACTCAACCCAATCATAGCAATTCATCAATCACCGATAGGACAAAGAAAATCTACTCAGACATCATAGGATGGCAACACATCATTGGAAAATAATATGAAGCATAAAGCACCATGTTCAAGTAGAGGGTACAACGGGTTGCGGGAGAGTGGACCGCTGGATATAGAAGGGGGAAGGTGATGGAGATGTTGGTGAAGATGACGATGGTGTTGGTGAAGATCGCGATGACGATGATGGCCCCTGGCAGCGCTCCAGCGCCACCGGAAGCAAGGGGAGAGAGGCCCCCTTCTTCTTCTTCTTCTTCTTCTTCTTCTTCCTTGACCTCCTCCCTAGATGGGAGAAGGGTTTCCCATCTGGTCCTTGGCTCCCATGGCTCGGGAGGGGCGAGAGCCCCTCCGAGATTGGATCTATCTCTCTGTTTCTGCGTTCTCTGTTTCTGTCCCTTCACCGTTTCCTTTATATCTGGAGATCCGTAACTCTGGTTGGGGTGAATCTTTCGGCCAGATTTTTCTTGTAAAATTAGCTTTCTTGCGGCAAAAGAAGAGCGTCAACCGCCTTACGGGTGGCCCACGAGAGTCCAAGGCGCGCCCAGGGGGGAGGGCGCGCCCCCTATGTCATGGCCACCCCGGACACCGTTTCGCATTGATTCTTCCTCTGGAAAATCCCAAATATTCCAAAATAATTCTCCGTCCGTTTTTATCCCGTTTGGATTCCGTTTGATATTGGTTTTCTGCAAAACATAAAACATGCAACAGACAGGAACTGGCACTGGGCACTGGATCAATATTTTAGTCCCAGAAATAATATAAAAAGTTGCCAAAAGTATATGAAAGTTGTAGAATATTGGCATGGAACAATAAAAAATTATAGATACGATGGAGACGTATCAGCATCCCCAAGCTTAATTCCTGCTCGTCCTCGAGTAGGTAAATGATAAAAAATAATAATTTTTGATGTGGAATGCTACCTAGCATAATTTTGATCATATGTCTAATCATGGCATGAATATTAAGACACGAGTGATTCAAAGCAATAGTCTATCATTTGACATAAAAAACAATAATACCTCGAGCGTACCAATAAAGCAATCATGTCTTTTCAAAACAACAAGGCCAAAGCAAGCTTATCCCTACAAAATCATATAGTTTGGCCATGCTTCATCTTCGTCACACAAAATGCTCCCATCATGCACAACCCCGATGACGAGCCGAGCAATTGGTTCATACTTTTTAATGCGCTTCAGCTTTTCCAACCCTCACGCAATACATGAGCGCAAGCCATGGATATAGCACTATAGGTGGAATAGAATATAATGATGGAGGTTATGTGGAGAAGACAAAAAGGGAGAAAGTCTCACATCGACGCGGCTAATCAACGGGCTATGGAGATGCCCATCAATTGATGTCAATGTGAGGAGTAGGGATTGCCATGCAACGAATGCACTAAGAGATATAAATGTATGAAAGCTCAACAAAAGAAACTAAGTGGGTGTACATCCAACTTGCTTGCTCATGAAGACCTAGGGCATTTGAGGAATCCCATCGTTGGAATATACAAGCCAAGTTCTATAATGAAAATTCCCACTAGTATATGAAAGTGACAACATAGGAGACAATCTGTATGAAGAACATGGTGCTACTTTGAAGCACAAGTGTGGAAAAAGGATAGTAACATTGCCCCCTTCCTTTTTCTTTTTTTCAGTGGGATTCTTTGGCCCCCTTTTTTATTTAGGCTTCTTTGGCCTTTCCTTTTTTTCCTTTTTTTATGGGGCAACGTTCTATAATGATGATCATCACACTTATATTTACTTACAACTCAATATTACAACTCAATATCTAGAACAAAGATATGACTCTATATGAATGCTTCCGGCGGTGTATCGGGATGTGCAACGATCTAGCATAGCAATGACATCAAAAAACAGACAAGCCATGAAAACATCATGCTAGATATCTTACGATCATGCAAAGCAATATGACAATGAATGCTCAAGTCATCAATATGATGATGATGGAAGTTGCATGGCAATATATCTCGGAATGGCTATGGAAATGCCATGATAGGTAGGTATGGTGGCTGTTTTGAGGAAGATATAATGAGGCTTATGTGTGATAGAGCGTATCGTATCACGGGGTTTGGATGCACCGGCGAAGTTTGCACCAACTCTCAAGGTGAGAAAGGGCAATGCACGGTACCGAAGAGGCTAGCAATGATGGAAAGGTAAAAGTGCGTATAATCCATGGACTCACATTAGTCATAAAGAACTCATATACTTATTGCAAAAGTTTATTAGCCCTCGAAGCAAAGTACTACTATGCATGCCCCTAGGGGGATAGATTGGTAGGAAAAGACCATCGCTCGTCCCCGACTGCCACTCATAAGGAAGACAATCAAAGAAACACCCCATGCTTCAAATTTGTCACACAACGGTTACCATACGTGCATGCTACGGGACTTGCAAACCTCAACACAAGTGTCTCTACAATCCACAACCACCCACTAGCATGACTCTAATATCACCACCTTTATATCGCAAAACTATTGCAAGGAATCAAACATATCATATTCAGCGATCTACAGGTTTATGTAGGATTTTATGACTAACCATGTGAATGACCAATTCATGTCATCTCTCTAAATAGATATAAGTGAAGCAAGAGAGTTTAATTTCTTCTACAAAAGATATGCCCACTCTCTAACAATTATAAGTGAAGCAAAAGAGCATTCTACAAATAGCAATGGTCTATATGAAGAGAAACATGCAATCCAAACTTCAAATGATATAAGTGAAGCACATGAAGCATTCTATAAAGCCATACTCAAAACATATAAGTGAAGTGCAATGAGCATTCTATAAATCAACCAAGGACTATCTCATACCAGCATGGTGCATAAAATAAAAATGAAAACTAAATGCAAAAGATGCTCCAAAACTTGCACATAATGCATGAATGAAACGAATTCGAAAACATACCGATACTTGTTGAAGAAAGAGGGGATGCCTTCCGGGGCATACCCAAGCTTAGATGCTTGAGTCTCCTTGAATATTTACTTGGGGTGCCTCGGGCATCCTCAAGCTTGAGCTCTTGCCTCTCTTCCTTTTCCTGACATCGAGACCTCATCGTTTAGACACTTCATCCACACAAAACTTCAACAGAAAACTCGGTAAGATCCATTAGTATAATAAAGCAAATCACCACTCTAAGTGCTGTTTAAAACCAATTCATATTTTTTTTGCATTGTGTCTACTTTAATATAACTTTTTCATGGCTTAATCCACTAATATAAATTGATAGATTCATCAAAACAAGCAAACTATGCATCAAAAACAGAATCTGTCAAAAACAGAACAGTCTATAGCAATCTGAACATCCACCATACTTCTGTTACCCCAACAATTCTACCAAAATTAGTAAAAATAAAAAAGTTGTACAGCAAGACGGTGCAAAAGGAATCAGAACCAATTGACGTTCCAGTTAAAAATGTAAAATCGCGCACTACAGCCAAAGTTTCTGTCCTGCACCGTACAAACCAACAAGCATCGTAAGCATCCTAAAGGCAAACCTTAGCACATTATTTTTATAATACAATGGAAATATACAAGGGGATAATTATTTTTGATGAAAAGTTTCTGTAATCAAGATTCACAAAGTTTCCGTGAGCATGAACAAAGTTCAAGGACCTCTCCCACTTCATTAATGCTTGTCTCTCTCACTTTCACTTTCCTTTTTGAAAAGTTTTTAGGTTCCCCTCTTTATTTTTTTGTTTTTTAAACTTTATAAAAGCACTCAATAGAAATAAATGAATCTCTAAAACTTCCGGGTTGTCTCCCTGGCAGCGCTTTCTTTAAAGCCATTAAGCTAGGCATTTAGTGCTCAAGTAATGAATCCACCCGGATCCCAAGGTATATCAAAGCCAATTTTAATTAACAATGATTTGTAATTTAGTAGTGAGCACAAAGTAACATAATCATGCAAAAACGAAGTCTGACTCTCTTCCTATGCATTGGCATGTCATAAAAGAACAATTCATGCACACCAAGTAAAGGCCAATGCATAGTATAAGCATTTTCTTGCAATTTTATCGTGTTGGAAACATAAAGATGCGGAGATGTAGTTCCTCTTTCATAATAATTGCAAGTAGGAGCAGCAAGCACATGCATATTACATTCATCAAAATCATCATGTGCAATGGTAAAAGGCAACCCATCAATATAATCCTTAATAAGCACAAACTTCTCCGATATAGTGTAGTAGGGAGAATTCAAAAAGATAATAGATCATGCGTGGGTGCAATAGCAACAATTTCATGTTTAACATAAGGAACTATAGCAAGTTCATCTCCATAAGCATAATTCATATTGGCATCTTGGCCACAAGCATAGCAAGCATCATCAAAAGGGGATATTTCAAGAGAATCGACGGGACCATAACAATCATCATAGCAATCATCATAGTAATCATCATAGCAATCATCCTTCGGTATGCACGAAGGGAAATTAAACAATGTATGAGTTAAAGAGTTACTCTCATTAGAAGGTGGGCACGGGTAGCTAATCCGCTCTTCCTCCTTTTGTTCTTCGCTCTCCTCATCATCTTTTTCATCCAATGAGCTCACAATTTCATCAATTTCTTCTTCCATAGCTTCCTGCAAAATATTAGTCTCTTCTTGGACAGCGGAGAATTTCTCAATATATGGTTTAACATAGGCATTAGAAGCATAATTATCAAAACAATATTCAAGCATGGAAAAACTTTCAGATTTGTAAAGAGTAGCATCATACTTTTCAATCAAAGAAGCAATTTCAAAAGCACCCTTAAAAGCAACAAATTCTTCAATTTGTTGAACATCATAGTAATTATAAACACCCTTAGCATACGAAGATATGATTCCATTATCAATAAACTCACATTGGTAGGGAAGGTGTTTCTTAGGGTTTTCAGAACAACAAGTAACATCATATATTTCACATAAAGTCCAAGCATAGCATTGCAAATGTTGAATTTGATCCCATGATAGTTTCCCTTTTTCAGATATACGTGTCGCACATAACAAGCATGCTCATCTAAAGATTTGCCCTCAACTAAGCTAGTTGGGGTTTCAGCACGAGCACATAGGGATCAAAGATGATCCAAGTAAAAAGCTTCAGTAGTGTGATAGATTTTGAGTGGTTCTTCAACCATTGGAGCAGTAGGTACAACTAATTTTTTTGGTATTTTGAGTTTCCTACCCATAACTAAAGATAGAAAACAACTAAGGACAACAAATAAAAATTACTTAGTGATAAAGCAAACAAGCACACACGAGAATATTCACCCCATGCTATGACTCCCCGGCAACGGTGCCAGAAAAAGGTCTTGATAACCCGCAAGTATACGGGATAGTTGTAGCCTCTTTCGATAAGTAAGAGTGTCGAACCCAAAGAGGAGCTAAAGGTAGAAAAAATACCCTCTCAAGTCCTATCGGCCACTGATACGACTCTACGCACGCTTGGCGTTCGCTTTACCTAGAACAAGTATGAAACTGGAAGTACTTTGTAGGTGTGATAGGATAGGTTTGCAAGAAAGTAAAGAACGCGTAAATAGAAAAGTAGGGGCTGTTTAGATAAAGATGCAATAAAGTAAATATAGCGAGTGTGGAAAAGTGGTGGTAGGAGTTGTGGAATTGTCCCTAAGTAATTGACTATGTTACTAGACCGGTAATCACTATTGCAATTCTATTTGCGGGAGAGGCATAAGCTAACATACTTTCTCTTCTTGGATCATATGCACTTATGATTGGAAATCTAGCAAGCATCCACAAATACTAAAGATTCATTAAGGTAAAACCCAACCATAGCATTAAAGTATCAAGTCCCCTTCATCCCATACGCAACAATCCCCTTACTCGGGTTTGTGTTTCAGTCACTCACGCAACCCACTATAAGTGAATCATGAATGCATTGCAACACCATACAGCGGGAATCCCTCACTCTTGCGCGATGCGGAGGGAACATAGGACAGCACCAATAATAAAACATGCAACTCAAACCAATCATAGCAATTCATCAATCACCGATAGGACAACGAAAATCTACTCAGACATCATAGGATGGCAACACATCATTGGAAAATAATATGAAGCATAAAGCACCATGTTCAAGTAGAGGGTACAGCGGGTTGCGGGAGAGTGTACCGCTGGATATAGAAGGGGGAAGGTGATCGAGATGTTGGTGAAGATGATGACAGTGTTGGTGAAGATCGCGGTGATGATGATGGGCCCCGGCAGCGCTCTGGCGCCACCGGAAGCAAGGGGGAGAGTGGTCCCCTTCTTATTCTTCTTCCTTGACCTCCTTCCTAGATGGAAGAAGGGTTTCCCCTCTGATCCTTGGCTCCCATGGCTTGGGAGGGGTGAGATCCCCTCCGAGATTGGATCTATCTCTCTGTTTCTGCGTTCTCTGTTTCTGCCCCTTCACCGTTTCCTTTATATCTGGAGATCTGTAACTCCGATTGGGGTGAATCTTCCGCCCATATTTTTCTTGTAAAATTAGCTTTCTTGCAACAAAAGAAGAGCGTCAACCTCCTTACAGGTGGCCCACGAGAGTCCAGGGCGTGCCCAGGGGGAGGGCGCCCCCCTGTCTCGTGGCCACCCCGGACACCGTTTCGCGTTGATTCTTCCTCCAGAAAATCCCAAATATTCCAAAATAATTCTCCGTCCGTTTTTATCCCGTTTGGATTCCGTTTGATATTGGTTTTCTGTGAAACATAAAACATGCAACAGACAGGAACTGGCACTGGGCATTGGATCAATATGTTAGTCCCAAAAATAATATAAAAAGTTGCCAAAAGTATATGAAAGTTGTAGAATATTGGCATGGAACAATCAAAAATTATAGATACGACGGAGACGTATCATGAAGAAGCAGCTCGAGGCGAACAAAGGTAAGAGAAACCCCATCCATATGTCGTATAGAGGATAAAAAGTTGGTGATGCTAAGAAAAAGCATCATGGCTTTTGATAGGGACTGCGACCAAAGTGGAGGCTCTGAAGGAAGCACAGTCCGCAGCCGAAGCCAAGGCGGATACGGGAGCGCACCGAGCGAGAGATGCAAGATGCTCGGGTGGGAGAGGTACAACAGGAGCTCCAGGAGCTCGGCAAGAAGTTCGGCTCCCTGGAGCATGGTTACATGACGCAAGCGTCTGAGCTTGCAAAGGCCCTCCAGAGCGCGGTCGATGCCAAGGCCGAAGCCCAAAAGGCCCTTCAGGAAATCCAGACGGCCAAGAAGATAGTGGAGGGTAAGGCATTCTTTATGCAAAGCAAGCATGTGGAGGAGTCATTTCTTTTACTTACACAAATCCAGAGCTCTCCAAGAGCATTCGCAGATCTGCCACGCTGCATTTCGGATGCCGCGGAGTTCTATCGCGCTGAAGAGGGGAGCTCTACGGAGAAGCTGTTCTGGTCCCAATATACCGGGGCCGAACACCCTATGGCTCTGAGTGACCAACTGAAGCAGCTGGTCGAACTCCACAATGCGGCCGAACAGGCCATGAGGGACCTCATAGTCTGGATGTGGCCTGGCGTGCCCCTACTCGGCAGCTACTTTGGCCTGGTGAAGCGAATGGTGCATGACTGCCCACGGCTAGAAGTTATCAAGCAGTCTGTATGTATTGAGGGTGCCCGACGGGCCTTTGCCTGCGCGAAGGTGCATTGGGGCAAGCTGGACGCTGAGAAGCTCGTGAAGGATGGACCCCCGAAGGGCAAGGAGCATCGCTACCCCGAGATGTATTATAGCGGCGTTATGAAAGGCGCTCGGCTTGTGGTGAATGAATGTCCTAAGAACATTATTTTCGAGTATATGTACTCATGTCGTCTGTGTAATATGAGGACGAGTTTGATTGCACTATATAACGCTTTATTTGATTTAAAATATTACCTTCTCTGCGGCCGTTTATCAAAACCTAAAAGTAGGTCAGTCGTCGGCTTCCGCCCCCTTGTAACTAGTACTGGGGTGTTCGTGGAAAACCTAAACACTCTTTATCCAAATTCTTGATCCTTTAAGGAGGTGTTTAGCGCAGCGAACCAGGCAATCGGACTATTCGGCTTTATAACTCTCACTTGGCCATAGAAGTCTATAATTTTAAATTTCGGCGAAGCCCCTAGTATTCGGAAAGCCGAATTGGGGCGTTATACACGCCTAAATCTGGCAAGGCCGATTCCTCGCCTTAAGAGGAAAAAATCTTTAGGGATTTTACTACCTCGCGAATAGCGACCAGCTCTCGCCGCATCATGACGGTCAGTTTTCGGCTTTCTCCACTGAGGTGCTCATCCGGAAGAACTGGGACACAATCGCAGTAGTTCTCCCTGCGCTACCTTAGCCGATATAACGGAACGTAAGGTACCAAAACAAGGAAGCCGGGCTAACCCAACTATTGACCCAAGACATGATTCGGAGCTGATGCATATAATGCTATAAGTTCGGGGTGCCGCACTATTGAAAGTGTTCGGACTTTTCTTGCCATTTTATGGGGCTTGATAAGAAGCCCCTGGCGAGCTGACCGTACCAAAGTGTACGGATGCAAATATTGAATAAATATTCAATGGAAAATATAAGGATAGTAATAGGAAGCTGACGCTATATACTACTTCCAAGTTATTTGGACAATACGGCAAAACGTAGGTGTACAATTGATGCATTAAGCAGAAAAAATAGGACTATTTGACATATCCTATCCAAGGGCAGGCTACATGTGTGTATGTAAGGACAGGTATAACGATCATTGGAGAAGACCACCTGAGTATTCCCTTGCATGCGATGCCTCTGTGCCTCCTTGGTGTACCTTCTATGATGAGTCCAGTTATCCGATCTCTCTGAAGGGGCTGCCCGAAAGTGGGGTCCTGAAAAAAGTAAAAGGTATGCAGACCTTATGGCGGCTGAACCGCACTCTGGCCGCATTGTTGTCCTGCCTCCACCTATGCTCATGGTATCTTGAGCGCGTAGTTATGTACGCGTGGCACTAACGCCGCTTGAATGGGGCTGGGGTGGAGGCCGGGTTGCTAATCGAGCTCTTGGCGTGCCTGGCGGTCCTGTTGTCGGGTACTCCGAACTCGCTTGACAGTGTTCGGGGATGTCGTTGCCGAATTGGCTGTTTGTCGGAGGAGGTTGCTTTGTACTTCTGTCGCGAGGGCCGCAGTATGCTCTTCCGTATGGAGGGAGCGGTCTGTGTTTCCATTGACTGTTATGACCCCGTGAGGTCCTGGCATCTTGAGCTTGAGGTATGCATAGTGCGGTACTGCATTGAAATGAGCGAACGCAGTTCGTCCAAGTAGTGCATGATAGCCACTACGGAAAGGGACGATATCGAAGATTAACTCCTCGCTTCGAAAGTTATCCGGAGATACGAAGACCATTTCCAATGTTATTGAGCCCATGCAGCGGGCCTCTACTCCTGGAATTACACCTTTGAAGGTGGTTTTGGTGGGTTTGATCCATGACGGATCGATGCCCATTTTGCGCACTGTGTCCTGATAAAGTAGGTTCAGGCTGCTGCCACCGTCCATGAGGACTCACGTGAGGTGGAATCCGTCGATGATTGGGTCAAGGACCAATGCGGCTGAGCCGCCGTGACGGATGCTGGTCGGATGGTCCCTACGGTCAAAGGTGATCGGGCAGGATGACCATGGGTTGAATTTTGGGGCGACGGGCTCCATCGCATAGACATCCCTAAGTGCACGCTTTCGCTCCCGTTTGGGGATGTGAGTGGCAAAGATCATGTTCAGCGTTTTTACCTGGGGGGGGGGAATTTCTTCTGTCCTCCAGTGTTCGGACGCCGGGGCTCCTCGTCATCATCGTTGTGCAGCCCCTTGTCCTTGTTCTCGGCATTTATCTTGCCGGCCTGTTTGAACACCCAGCAATCTATGTTAGTGTAATTGGCTAGTTTATCGGGGGTGCCATGAATCTGGCATGAGCGGTCAAGTATGCGGTCCAGACTGGACGATCCTGGGTTGTTTCTTTTGAACAGCTTCTTCCGCTAACCGGATTTGGAGTTGCTGAATCCGGCATTGATTGTCGTATCCTCTGCATTGTCGCCATTGTTTCGATGCTTGTGTCTGTTGAGCCATGGCTTTCCGTTACTGTCACGGGTATCTGAGGTGCCAGGGTTTCCTGGCACTGTGTTGCTGCGAGCCAGCCAACTGTCCTCACCAGTGCAAAAGCGGGTTATTAGTGTCGTGAGTGCCGCCATGGTATTCGGTTTTTCTTGGCCGAGGTGTCGCGCAAGACACTCGTCACGGATATTATGCTTAAAGGCCGCTAGGGCCTCGGCGTCCGGACAGTCGACAATTTGGTTCTTTTTAGTTAAGAACCGAGTCCAGAATTTCCTGGCTGACTCTCCGGGCTGTTGGGTAATGTGACTTAAGTCATCAGCATCCGGTGGTCGCACATAGGTACCTTGGAAGTTATCGAGAAATGCGTCCTCAAGGTTTTCCTAGCTGCCTATAGAGTTTGCTGGCAGGCTATTCAGCCAGTGTCTGGCTGGCCCTTTAAGCTTGAGTGGGAGGTACTTGATGGCATGTAGGTCATCACCGCGGGCCATATGAATGTGGAGAAGAAAATCCTCGATCCACACCGCGGGGTCTGTTGTGCCATCGTATGACTCGATGTTGACGGGTTTAAACCCTTCTGGGAATTCATGTTCCATTACTTCGTCAGTGAAGCAGAGGGGGTGTGCGGCGCCTCTGTGCTGGGCTATGTCGCGGCGTAGTACGATTAGGTCTGGTCGGTAATGTCCGGCCCGGCCGGATTGATCAGTATTGTATCCGGCGTGACGATCGGTGTCCTGACTGTGGCGCGCCCTCGTGATCCGTAGATCGATCTTGGTTGTCCTGCGTTGTTTTCCAGTATATCTCGCAGGTCCTGCGTATTGCCCCGGGCCGTGGTGAACCAGCGTGGGGGTGCGGGCTGGTGTCCGGCCTGACATGCCGTTTTATCCCGGCCACGTGGTGGTCGGTCAGCCTCATCTTGTGCTGGAAGTTCAGGCTCTTCGGCCTCTTCTTCTAGCGGTTTATGCTTTGGGTATCCCCTGCTTGGGGGTTCGAGTCCATACTCTTCGGCCGCCAGGACTTCGGTCCATCTGTATGCGAGCAGATCTTGGTCTGCTTGGAGCTGCTGGTGCTTCTTTTTCAGGCTTCTTGCAGTGGCTATAAGCATGCGCTTGAAGCGCTCCTGCTCTATGGGATCCTCTGGTACGCCGAATTTGTCGTCACCGAGGCTCATCTCGTCTTCGGAGGGAGGCATATAGTTATCGTCCTCCAAGTATCCGTCCGTCACCTGTTCGTCTGGGCTAGCCTGCCCGTGTTCCTATTCGGCTTGCTCGAAGGTGGGTTGATTAGGATCATATTCCTCTTCGGCACCATCTGGATCTTCTTCTCCAGTGCCTGTATTGTTGTGGCGAGGCTTGGAGCGGCGCCGATGACGCCCATGTTTTGCTTTCTTCCTCGAGGGGTTATCTCCCGTTGCCTCATCGCCATTGTTTTCTTTGGGAGTATCCACCATATATATACCATATGAAGAGGTGGCAGTCCAGCGCCCTGTGGGTGGTGGTTCCTGTTCTTCTCCCGCATTGTCGTCTATACCGTTGATGTCTTCGGAGTCGAAGTTAAGCACATCAGTCAAATCATCGACCGTGACTATTAAGTGGGTGGTGGGTGGGTAACGAATTTCTTCGTCGCCAGCTTCCCACTCGAGCCGGACATAGTTCGGCCAGGAGTCTCCTGACAAAGAGAGAGACCTCAATGAATTCAACACGTCTCCAAAGGGTGAGTGCTGAAATATATCCGCGGCGGCGAACTCCATGACTGGAGCACAATTAGATTCGATGGGCACAAATGCGCGCGGTCCAGAACACACTACCAAACATGAGTCCGGGGGTCCGGAGGTACAGATTTCCTGAGGAGAGGAGTTTGTGTTCGGCTCCAACGCCGATGAGAATGCGGCCTCCGGGGCGGGGTCCATCCACCCATCCTTGGAAGGCATGACCTGCTCTGGAACAAAGTCCGGAGCTGTAGCAGGTGCGATGTTCCGAATACTGTCTGACTGCTGATCTAGGTCATGCACATCGTGATTATTCGGCGCTCCTGACACGGGCCCGAATACGTCGAAGATCAAGTATCCATGGATGTCAGCGGTGTAGTTTAGGTTTCCAAACCTGACCTGACGGCCAGGGGCGTAGCTATCGATCTGCTCCAGATGGCCATGCGAGTTGGCCCGCAGTGCGAAGCCGCCAAACACGAAGATCTGTCCGGGGAGAAAAGGCTCACCCAGGGCAGCGTGGTTGAAGGTTGAAGAAGCCATCTAGCCTTGTAGCGACGACACAGAGGAACTCTCAATGAAAGCACCAATGTCGGTGTCAAAACCGGCGGATCTCGGGTAGGGGGTCCCGAACTGTGCGTCTAAGACTAATGGTAACAGGAGGCTGGGGACACAATGCTTACCCAGGTTCGGGCCCTCTCGATGGAGGTAAAGCCCTACTTCCTACTTGATTGATCTTGATGATATGAGTATTACAAGAGTTGATCTACCACGAGATCAGAGAGGCTAAACCCTAGAAGCTAGCCTATGGTATGATCGTTGTTGTGTCCTACGGACTAAACCCTCCGGTTTATATAGACACCGGAGGGGGCTAGGGTTACACAGAGTAGGTTTACAGAGGAGGAGATCTTCATCCAAATCGCCAAGCTTGCCTTCCACGCCAAGGAGAGTCCCATCCGAACACGGGACGAAGTCTTCTGTCTTGTATCTTCATAGTCCAATAGTCCGGCTGTCTGGATACCCCCTTATCCAGGACTTCCTCACTTGGGCCATTGGCCGAGACTCTCCCTTAAATGGCACATATGGCGGGCCCGAGCCTGGCCCGGCAGGGCTGTCGGGCCTAAAAATCAGGCCCAAGCCCGGCTCGTGGGCAAGGTCGGGTCAGGATGGGTCAGGCCGTCTGGGCCGGGTTGCCCATGGCCAGGTATAACTGTATTGCATCTCCCTTCCTCTTCAGGGAATAAATCCAACACAACTCACAAGTAGCAGAGGAGGGGCAGGTGGAAGACTCGGATCCCACCTAGTCAGGCAGCTACTACCAGTAGCAATCCTATACCCAGACGACCACACATCAGTCCTACACCCAGACCTACGATGGCACACAACAACAACAACAACAACAACAACAACAACAACATTGGGACGCTGGAGAGCATCGACTGGAGGAGGGGGGAAGGAGGAGGAGGAGGAGGGAGACTATGATGATCCGGATGATACAGCCGGTGATCCGAAGAAGAAGGGTAGAGGAGAAAGCTTCAACACGCGGGAGGACGAGCTATTGTGCGATGCATGGTTGGCCACTAGCATTAATCCGATCCATGGCACGAAGCAAAAGGGCACAACCCTTTTGAAGGAACATTCATATATGGTTCCATAAACACAAGCATTCCATGCCCTACTCCGATGCTCTCATCCGCAACCGTGAATGGAAGTCCCTCAACCATTGATTGTATACCATCCAAGAGGCCATGTCCAAGTATTGAGGTCACTTGAAGCATCTCATCGCATGATGTCCTAGAGGTGGACAAATCACTGAGCAAAGTAAGTTGATCACTAGCCGGACATGTATTGTTTTGTTGCTCACTAGAAGGATATGCATTGTCGACACTGTTTCACTTTGTAGTCTACTCGTGCTTCTGTGGTGTACAAGAAGTTGGAGAAGAAGTCCTTCAGTGTCATGCATTGTTGGTTGAAGTTGAATGGGCAACCGAAGTGAAACCTTTTCATTGCCAAGACTGCCGCCCAAGCCAACGAGGAAGAAATTGTTGACCCTACCGACCCAACCCAAGAACCGCCGAAAAAGGTTATAAGGAATTTACTGGGGAAGAAGTGGGAAGAGGAGAGGGCGAAGCGAGAAGGTGCGATGGCCAAGATGACGGAGAGATTCGAGGACATCTTGGCGAAGAAGGAGGAGGCATGCATGAGGCGCTCGGACATCAAAGAGGATAAGAAGGCGGAGAGGTTCAAACTGTTAATGGAGGTGATGGACAAGAAGCTCAAGCTCGAAGAGAAGAGGACCATGATCGAAGAGAGGAAGGCTGCGCTCGAGGAAAAGAGGGTGAAGATCGCCGCCAATGCAGATGAAGCCAATATGTTGACCTTGAATATCGACTCCTTGGATGTCGACACAAGAATGATCATGCAATCCGTTCACTACCAAATGTTGCAGCTGCAGAGAGATGAGTTGGTGGCGGCGGACTATGAGGACGTGGCAGACGCGTACACGGCGGCAACGACACCTCCTTGATCCTGGACCAGCGGTTGAGATTGCCTGTCTCGCAGGGCAGAAATGCACGGACTGACAAAGGGGTATGTGCCTACGGTATAGTGGCGTACTCCCTCAATTCCCTTATACAAGGCCACTATGAAAAATACATTTTGCATCTATACAAAGTCACCAACAGTAATCGAGGCAAAAATTAATGATGTTTCCTTGTAACAGCAACTTGTTTAATACTTGCATGCACGTAGTCATAATGACACTATGCTAATTCCTTCTCATTCATTCCTTGCATGCATGCGGGCGTATTAATGATGCCGATTAACAATAAGAAAAATTGGTTTGCAAAACAGTTATTAAATTTTATCTTGGTACCTGTTATCTGAGTTTGTGGCCTTATATAAGAGAATGGAGGGAGTATCTATTTTAGGCTCCACCCTCTTGTCATAAATCGTCCATCTGAATCTTCAGATTACTTTTGAGCCAAGCATAGTAAATGTTGTTTCACCTCGTTGATTCTTTCGTGTTTAGTGTCTTCGTGTCTTGTATTTATTTTTAGTATTTTCTCCGTCCCATAATGTAACATGTTTTTTGACACTCCATGATGTAAGAGGTTTTTGACACTAGTGTAGTGTTAAAAGACGTCTTACATTATGGGACAAAGGTAGTACTTGTTTTTATTTCTTGTTCTAGTTTACTTCTGCAACACCAAGGTAGATTATTCGGAAACACAAGCTCCTGATGTAAGGGCGCCTACTTTGCAAGGCTGACAAAGCATACGAGAACCAAACCACTTGCCCATGCAAGGCGGGCAAAGCGAAAACTGGCTAGATGGGTCAGCTAAGCTACTGCGCAACTGATCAATATAACCAGACGCTGGCATTGGACGGACATGCATGGCTTATCGGCACAACCTCAAGGCATATGTTTGAGCTCCATTAGACTCGTACATAGCGACCGCCAGCCAGAGCCGCACCATCTCTAATTTTTTATTTTTTCTGAAATTGTTTGGATTACTTATCACGTGCGTCACGTGGTCGCACCATCTCTAATGACAAACAAGAAACCGCATCATGTCAAGACTACATTGATAATGAATCTAGATCGATAATTTGGACTTGTCGTACTGACATCTACAACGGGGAATCTCACTTGAAAACCAGCAGATCTTGGCTCAAAAGGATAACGGGCGTTGGTTTTTGAGAAATTTTGCGACTTCAAAAAAATGTTCTCGGATTTTTTATGGATTTGAAAATATGTTCAGAAAATAAAAAAGGTCGTGATTTAAAAAAAATTGAAAATGTTCTTGAACTTAAAAATGTTCAGTAATTTTCAAAAAATGTTAACATGGTTTAAACACAAACTTAAAAAGAAAGAGAGAGAGAGGTAAACAAACTATTTTTTTGACAAGGGAGATAAACTAACTGGGCTTAAATGGAGTGGCGTGTCTGCCTATGGGCTGGGCCTTGCTTAGATAAAGGTGGGAAGAAAGAAGAAATAAAGCCCAAAAGAAAAAAAAAGGCGTTTTGGTTCCCCATCCGACGAAGTCGGGGGAGGCGTGCGACGGAGGAACCCTAAAAACAGGTGCGTGTGCGCCCCAAAATCCTCTCGCTGTTCCCGCGATTTGGAAGCCAAGAGCAGGCGACCATCGATGGCGGCGCTTCGAGTCACGGCGAGGAGGCTTGTAGGCGGTGGCCAGACGCCGGCGGTGACGGTGGAAGAGGCGCAACGCCGACTCTTCCCGAGACTCTCCCATGTCGCCCGGGCTAGGTCTACCACATCCTCCGCTGCTGTTGCTGCAGACAACAATGTGGCGGCGGGCAAGGTACTTTACGCGCGTTGGGTCACCGAAGTCCATATTTTTTTTCGTGCATTGTTTCTGCAACCTGGACTAAGATATGTTTCGCATAAAAAAAACTGAATCCAGTTCGTGTGTTTCCTCAAGAAAAAGAAAAAGAAAAAAAACATTGTTTTCGAGCTGACAAGCTAGATGCATGTTCCGATGACCAGATAGCAAAACACTGTATCTAAATGCTTTGATCCATTTGACCGGCTAGTACTATTTTCCATTGCATGATCATTTATGTAGGAGCTCAGTCTTACGCTAGTGCAAAGCAGGGCTATGAAGATCGGGAGAAACTCCTCACAGAGATCCACAATATGAGCGAGGAGCTGTATGATAAGGTTTCGCATGCGGAAAGGATCTACAATATCCCTGGTAGGGAAGGCAAAAAGATCAGTCGGCTGTGTGAGGAGCTCGCCACGCAAGTGGGGCCTAGACCCGGCGACGACTCATGGTATAT
>NC_041381.1:689787736-689790046 GCF_002162155.2 Triticum dicoccoides | reverse complement strand
AATTACTCGTCGCTGAAATGGATGTATCTAGAATTAAAATACATCTAGATACATCCACAGAACGGAGGGAGCATGTATGATCATCTTCTGTTTACAAGATTTTTGTGGGGTTAACAAGTTATCTCATCTAAACCCAACCTGCAGGCGCATGTTACGAGTGATGCATACATTAACGTATTACGGTGGATTTGCGTCTTTTATATTCACCACATATGTGCTCACGAGCATGGCCATTGGTTCGATCGTTGAATTGGAGCCAGATGAAAAGCAATGGATCAAGAAGAAAAGAGGGGAGGCACGCAAGCCAAGTGAAACAAAATGATTGAGGGCCATGTTTATGAATAGTTCCTTTTCGAAAAAAAAATTGTTTATGAATAGTTAAGGACCAATAAAAGGTTGCTAGTGTGTTCTTACATGAACGATCATCGATCGCTTTGTATGACCGAACTAACTGGTTAGTACTGAGTTATTAGATGCTATGCTATATCTATTTTAGTGTCTCCCTGTTCTATGTTTGTTGAAGATATAGAAATAAGGAGTTCACAGCTGCTGCTGCTGCTTAAGGCTGAAATGTACAAAAAGTTAAGCTGTAGAAGAAAGGCGCATGATGAAGTGCAGCTCACACAACATTGGGATGGAAAACTAGTAGTAGCATTTGCACTACCATAAAGAAATTAACAAAGTTGCTCTAGGCCAGCCTCACGTGCTAAACACCAGCATCTTGTGGCGGTTTCACACTCTGACACGTTTCTACTTAATCACTCAAAATTTGAAGGTCAAATGTGTCATGCTCCAAACAAGTTGTATTTCGCGTCCGTGTTAAAATTCTGCAAAAGGGGCAAATGCAATATGGTATCAAACTCCGATTTGAAGTCACAGTCACAACACTCCGATTATACATGCTCCGATTTGAAGTCCGACACCCACTTAATCACTTTTATTTATCTCTCATGGCTATTAAGCATGCTTAGTCCTCATAGCCACAACACTCATAAAAACAGGAGCTGAAAATTATGTGCTATGAATAAGTAGGTATGTTTAAAATCATGCGAGAAAAAGAAAGCGACTGCTCAGAGTATTGAATTCCAAGAGGATGTCCGAAAACTCTAAAATCATTGAGAACTCCTCATTTGTTTGAGCGTGAATCCTTACAAAAGAATTAGACATCTAAGGTGTGAAAGCCTCTATGATCATTTTTTTACTGTAAACTATAGGGCAAAACCCCCGCAACAAATTTTATTACTCCAGGCCATCTTTATAGATATACAAAAGGGTCTCAAAGGACACTACCGCAGGAATGCATAGTAGTGGCGGGCGGAAAAAGCCTACCAGTGGTGGGTCAGACTCTCAGGGGTGCCAACCACTGACCTCCCGCCACTGCTAAAATGGCATCAGTGGCAGATGCACGCCTGCCACTGATCATATACTTACCTGTGGCGGGCTTCCCCTTGCGCCTGCCACAGTTATCTTATGTCAGCCAAAAAATAAAATAAAAATGCTGCCATGGCAGTGTTTTTTGTGTCGTTGCAACTTGTTTCAGTTTCAGAGTTTAGGGTTAGGTTTTATGGTTTAAACCCTTAGTTTTTACTGTTTAGCATAGAGTTTCCGACGTTTTAAGTCCCGGGTTTAGGGTTTAGGACAATTTTTGAAATGACAAAATTGTAAAAGGAAAAAAAGGATATGCTCTAATTTATGTTTTTTTGAATTTTGGTTAAATCTGGTCAAAACAGTCAAACAACTTATTTAAGAAATACAGAGTGTTACTACATAATTGTGCAATAATATTAGTGCTACTAAATAAGTATCTTAGTTTTTTCGAATTTTGGTCAAAATTGGTCAAACTGTGGTCAAACTATGGTCAAACTACTTTTTCAAGAAATATTAGTGTTACTACATAATTATTGTTTTTTAGAATAATAGTTTCAAACTCAAACAGTGAAACGTGTGACTTCATGCTCAAGTTAAACTCCTGAGGGTTAATAGGATTGACATCTTACTACTGTTAGGAAAACAACAAGTGCAGATTTGGAAATGAGGGAGAATAGAACCTGGAAGTTAAGCGTGCTCAGGCTGGAGTAGTGAGAGGATGGGTGACCGGCCGGGAAGTTAGATGATTTAGAATGAGTCATCCACACTTGAGCAGTTAAGAGGGGTGATTAGAGACTAAATCATCAAATAATTCAGAAAATTGAAAATAAAAAAATAATTTTTTTTTCCAAAATTTTTACCAACCGGTACTAAAGGTCCCCCATACCACGACGCGAGCTCACGCCACGTGGTGGGCCTTTTGTGGCGGTTCGTGCTGAACCG